>NC_071545.1:14507500-14780000 GCF_026979565.1 Vidua chalybeata
GGAGGAGCGTTTTCCCCCCCAGCCAGGCGAACAGGCGACATTTCCCACCAGGACAATCCCAAGGTGTCACCAGCCCGAGCCTTAAGGCACCGCCAGAGAGGTAACGAAGCAACACAACCTCGTGAACCCCAACAAAAAAATAACCAAAAAAAACCAAAAAGAAAAGGAAATCTTGCTTTGGGAGCAGGCAGGGCTCAGAAAGATTTTGGTTTGTAAGGCACTCTACCGACCAGACAGGTACATCTCCTTACTCCTGCGCTTTTTCTCCAGGCGGCGCAGCCGCTTCTCCTCCCGGCGCCGCGCCTCCTCCGCCTCCTGGTGCTGCCGGCACTTGTGGAAGTTCTCCACCACCACCCCCACGAACATGTTGAGCACGAAGAAGCTGACGATGAGCAGGAAGGAGATGAAGTAGAGCAGCATCCAAGGGTTGTGGTTCTGGATGGGCTGTTGGGGGGAGGGAGAAACGAGGGAGAAGCGGCACAGAGCGGGTGGGTTGAGTCAGTTTTTTGGAGCAACAGGTTGTGTGGGGAGGAGGGGAGGACTGGGAGGAGGGTTTTCCCAAAGTATTTTCCTCTCATTCACCTTCTCACTAAGATTTTACAGTTTGGTGCAAAACCCACCCAAAACTGCCTTACAGGATTTGATTATTTTGGCATTTATTTCACACAGCTTCAGCTAAATCTCAGTGGATGAGCATCATCCCACCAGCAGGGTTGTTTCAGCTAAAGATAGGCTCCAGATTTTTAATTTTTCAGATGTGGGCTCCTGCTTAATGTTTCTCAGTTGTTACCAGATCTTCAGAAGTGGGGGAAATGAAGTCCAAAGTGTTACTGTGGCTCTGGGTGGGTCCTACTCATGCGAGACTCGACTTCCCACAGAAAACGCCACGAAACTCACAAACTGAGTGCCTTTTCCACAACATTCCTGGTGGTTTCCCATCCTCAAGCACCCTCATTCTAATTCATTCTACATCCCCTGATGTAGGACACGTCAGAGCTTGTCCTACATGGGAAGCAGCTCCAAAAAAATGGAAAAGCAGCTTCAAAAAACGGAAAAAACCGTCAGCTCAAAGAGCAAAAGGAACCTCAAGGAGGTTCTACAGCTCTGCTGCTTCCTGGGATTTCAAAAACCCCTGGAGTGCCCAGGGCTGGGGCTCTGCAGGACAGGTACCTGTTGGTCGATGCCCACGGCGTCCAGCCCGTCGTACATGATGTTCACCCAGCCGTCCTTGGAGGAGAGGACAAACAGGGACATCAGGGCCTGCAAAACCAGCAGAAGGGGTTGGTCTCGCCTTTCAGTCCCCCAGAGAAGGAGCTCCCACCTCCTCCCATGGCCTGGCCTGCTTTTCAGCCATATAAAGCAATTTATGTTCTTCATTTGCAAACAGAACAGCAAGAAATCTCGAGAATAAAAGGGGCAGTTGAGGGATTGCGTCCCAAAGAAGTGGCTTTAGGACAACACTCCTAAAACCAAGGAATTGTACAACCAAGGCAAGAGATCAAAAGTTGATCTGATCTATATTTACACGTTTAGGGTAAAAGACAGAGATTTCCAGCTAAAATCCTAGAGTGACCAAGGATGGAAAAGGCCTCAAAGATCACCGAGTGCAAATATTAACCCACTGATAGATGACTGCAACATCAATTTTGGAAACTTCCTATGATGGAGGCTCCTCACCCTCCTAAAAACACACATTTCAAGTGTCCATCCATGAAAAGGTGGCACAGGAAACCCCTGCAGGGAGGACTTTACCTGCCCCAGATTGTCGAAGTTGTACTTCCTCCGGACCCATTTGTAGTGAGCGTTGGTGCAGTCAGCCTTCGTGGTGATGTTTTTGACATCAGGGCCATCACAGTAGTAGAACTTGCCTTTAAAAAGCTGCATTTGAGAACACAAATTAAAAAAAAAAAAAAAAAAATTGAACAAAAAATAAGCAGCTTTGAAAAGTCTGTTCTCTGATTTATCTTTCATTCCTGCAGTAGGGTTCATCAGGGAGGTCTGTCTGTTCTCCTAATCCTGAGATCCTTGCTGGGAGCAGCTGCCAGCCCCACCCTGGATCATTTCTCCTAAAGCCTGGCTCTTCTTCCCAAACTGAAATCTTCCTTTGGAGGCATTTCAGCTCATTATTTCCACCTCAACCCCAGCGGGTGAGAAAAGCAGCTTCTCTTTCACAGCAGTCACTCACAGGGGAGGGAAACACTTTACCTGGACCCCTAAAATCCCAAAGATAATGAAGAAAGCACAGCAGATGAGAACAATATTCCCAATAGGCCTCAAGGAGGAGATCAAGGTTTCCACCACCAGCTTCAGACCTGGGGCTCTGCTGATGACTCTGGAAAAAAAAAAAAATAGACAAGACAAGGAAACTTTTAACTTTTATGCATGCTCTGTTATCACCCTGCTGCTTCTCCTCTGCTCTCTGGGGCTGGCACAACCCTGCGGGCAGGGATTTCTTCAGACAACCAGAACATTCCCAATCCCAGCTGGAATTCAAACAGGGACAGGAGGGCAGAGTGAGGAGGGGAGACTCCCTGCGGGCAGCACATCACAGAGCTCCCAGTGTGGGAGGTTTGTACCTCACTCCAGGAGCCTGATCCCAGCCCAGGGACAATCCCTCCAAGGGCTCTGATCCCAGCCCAGGGACACAGGCAGGACCCTCCTTCCTCTCCCAACACGTGAACATCTTCCCAGTGGGCCTGGAGAGCACGCCTGGTGCTCCTCCTGCAGTAGTGGCCATGACAACTTTCCAAACAGAGTCATTCCAATCTGTTTCCTAATTAGTTCCTGAACTGGCTCTCAGCTAACAGAGCCTGTGATCAGCAGCTGCACAGCCAAAGGGCCAGGCCCGTTGGGAAGCAGATTCCTGGTGTGCCCTGAGGCAGGATTGGGGTGTTAGGAGGAGCAGGAGTGTTGCTTTCCTGGAGGAGAGCCTGGGGAATGCACTGCCCTCCCCTGGGGCCGTGGCAGTGGAACCAGCCCAAGCCAAGCTTTCCTGGGGAAGGGCCAGGTGGGAGTTTGGCCTGATGAAGCATCAAAGCTGATTTTAGGATGGGCTTGTAGAGGGTGAGTCCTTGCAGGGAGCTGCAGCTCACGCGGATAGTGACGCCTTGTGCCTGCCAAGCCCAGAGAAAAGCGTTTTGTGCTGCAGCATTTCCACAGGGTCTTGTTTGAGAGAAACCACGTGGAGACTGAACTGCACCTCCAAAGTGCTAGGAACGGTCCCTGGAGCCACCCTGCGCTCAGTGAGGCCGTGGTGAGAGGTGATGAATTCCTTTCTATTCATAGGATCTGGCCTAGTTCTTCTCAAAGACCAATTCCCTCTTCCCCCCTTCCCTTTCCTGATGAGCTGCCCGAATTCCGTTCCCACTTCTGTGGGTCACACACGGTGACTCGTCCAGGGTGTCCTGGGGAGCCAGCACTGCCAGGGGACGCTGGTGTCACCAGCAGAACAGCGAGGAGCCAGAAACACTGATTTCCTTGTCGCTAAGGTGACACAGAGCACAAAGAGCTGCTGTTCTTGTGGTCTAAAAGATTCCCTCTTGCTATCACTCTCACAAGCATGGCTTTGTCCCAGAAAGTTTCCAGGTTTTTGGAGGTGACTGTCTCATTCCCCTGAAATTTCAGAAAACAAAATGCTCCTGTTTCTTGCCAAGCAGGATGAAACCAGAACAGCGGCTGATCCAAATCCCCCCAAGGCATTATCCCTCTTCATTGCTTAATCATAACCAAAATACAAATTATCTTTACTCCTGTTCTCAAACCCTGGAAGCTCTGCCCTCCTGTGCCTGGCTGAGGGAGCAGCTGCTTTGCAGGGATGTTTGGCAGGGTCAGGAGAGCAGGGAAGGATGCTGGAGCTTATCAAATCCTCATCAGCACCTGTTCAACTGCAAATCCCTCTTTGCTGGGGAATGCCTGTGAGGCTGTGCAGTTGAAGAAGGATTTGGGAAGAGTGATTTGGGAAGGGCTGATAAAACTGCAGCGTGGAGGAGGCTCTGACTGCCCTCACTCTGGATTCTGACAACACCTCTCACTCCAAGCTCCAGCCGTGTTGTGTCCGAGCTGGAGAAGATGAATTGGAATTCCTTTCACTGTTTTCAAACAGTTTCTCACCGAGTTTAGAGATCCCCAAAGATGTTTCTACGCGTGTTGTATTTCAGTTTTTCGAGGTATTAAGCAAGACCTTGTGCATTTCCCAAACCCTCTGATTTATCAGCCCGTACCGGAGAGGTCTCAGCGTCCGCAGGAGCCTCAACACGCGAAGGACTCCCAGGATTTTGGCTCCTCCTGCTGATGCCATGGACACGATGATGTCAATGATGGACACAAAGACCAGCACTCCATCCAGGACGTTCCAGCTGCTCTGCAGGTACGTGTTCTCCCCAGAGAAAAAGCCAAGAGCTACCACCTGCAGCCAGGAGAAGGGAGATGTTGGAACCTTCACCCAGATCGTAACTCTGGTCTTTGCCAGAATTTGCTCTGGGCCATGGGATGAAGCTCTAATTACCTTAACCATCATTTCAGCCACGAAGATGGCAGTGAAGATGTAATTAGAGACACTTAGGAATATCCTTTCCTGGAAAACGCGGAACAACAAAGAGACACGAGTCAGAAACCCAGCATTTATCTTGTAGGGTCTGGTCCTCAGGAGATGAAGATCTGGGTGGGGCATGGAGGAAGGAAATGCCTCTCACCGTGCTCAGGGGGTCGATGTCTGGTCTCTCCAGAGCTATGGTGATGCAGTTGAGGAAGATGAAGACCAGCACCACATGGTCAAACATTTTGTGGGCAATGACCTTCTGGCACATCGCTCGGAACCTGGAGAAAGGTGGGAAAAACAGATCCTTCAGAAGTTTGGGTCAGGAATAAAAAAAACCCTCCTGCTGATGTGCCACCAGCACCAGCCCGGGTGGTGAGGCAGCATCTCCACAGGCTTCAGCCTATCATTAATTATTAATTATTACTAATGCTGGCTAAACCACTGACAGCAATGGGGTGAACCACGCTGTTCTGCCCACACCGAAGGAAAACTTCACCTCAAAATCAGGAACTGGATTTCTAAAGCTCTGAGGGATTTTTTTCCCAAGGGGAGACTGGCTAGGAATGCAATATTCCATTACCTCAAACACCTGCTGGGCTGGAATTTCACTGGAATTTCTTACCTGTTCTGTGGGGAGAACAAGTAGAGGGACCAGTCCTCGTGAGTCTTGCACCACTGGGGTTTGTAGGGCTCCAGGGCTTTGCGGATCCGGTAGCAGTAACTCTGGATAAAAAAGAAGGAAGACCTTTTCTTCCTCTTTTATTTTCCTGCCTCTTCAACTTTCACAGTGTTTTTGTGGAAGGAGGGGGCAGGAAATGGCTTTTTGTTGTGTCTCTAGGCGGTCACAGCTTTTGGGACAGAGCTGTGGTGGCCATTGTCACATTTGTCCAAGAAAATAAGGAGGAAAGGGGTGGAAAAAGGGAAGGGATGGATAGGATAAAGCAAGACTTCTGGGAAGGTGTCATTTTGACACACAGAGTTGTGCCAAACCCAAAAAGGCCTCAAGCAGCCAAAAAGTTAAGTGGAAAACATCTCTTTTTAGGCTTTCAAGCTTTCATGACACCAAACAGCTCCTGTGAGTAAAGCCATTCACCTGTTGTGTCTGCAGCCCATTTTGGAGGAGGACAATCCCAGTTAGCCCAAAAATTAGGCATTTTTTGAAAAAAAAAGGGAAGTTTTGCCTCATGGGAATATCACAGGCCTAAAAAGACTTCTTAAAAAAGGGATTTTTCAGGAAGCAAAGCATCCCTCAGCTCGGGATCGCCGTTCCCGACCCCGGCCTTGAGGCGACAACACATTTCCACGTCAGATTTCCACCCATCCTTTTGGGAACGGAAAACCCGCTCAAAACCACGAGCCCCTCAGGACTCACATCCTCCACGTCGTCCTCGTAGTCCAGCGCGTCCTCCTTGTGCCCGTCCACCCTGAGGAAGAACTCGGCGGGGCCGTGGCCCATCTTGCCGTTGCAGCCGCGGAACTCGGCGGGCAGCAGGGCGGTGGGGCCGGGGCCGAGCTGGCGCACGGAGGGCACCCTCAGCAGCTCGGGCAGCTCCTGGGAGCCGCGGTAATCCAGGGATTCCGCCCGGCGCGGCGGCGAGGGCCGGCTCAGCGTGCTGGACTTGGCGTCGTCCGAGTCGTCGTCCGTGCTGCCTTTGCCCTCCCCGGACAGCAGCGATTCCCGTTCTCCAGACTGGTTCTTCTTCTTGAGGCTCGGCGCCCTGCCCAGGCTGTTCCAGCTGGAGCGGCGGCTGCCCCAGTTGCTGCTGGCGGCCCAGTTGGCGCAGGGGGAGCTGCGGAGGCTGGACTGGGAGAGAAGGGAGACAAGGGAGGGGTTGTTTGCCGGAGGAAGACGGAAGATCGGGGAGTTTTGCCCGGGTTGGTGAAAGTCACGGCCTCCCCTTCCCGCGTGGTTTAGTGTTGCCCTGATTTTTAAAGGTGTTTTCTTTTGTAGTTCTTTTTAAAGTTTTAAAGTTATTTTAAAAGTTTTCCGTGCCTTCTGATGTTTACGTATTTCCACCGGAGTTCTCACACATGTTCATGTAAGTAATGATTGTTGTGCATTCTTCTTTGTGGGAGGAGAGAATTGATGGGCTGTTGGTTTGACCAGCGTGGTTGGAGAGGTGGCAATTCCACCCTCCAATCCACTGCCACTTTTAGAACTCTATATATTGCAAGGTCAGAAATAAAATTTGCTCTTTTTCTCTTTTGAACTCACCAAGCTTCTGTGCACTCATTTTGTGTCCGATAGCGACGGTTTAGGTTGCTAATTTGAGGTTTCTTGGCTAGTGCGCTAATTAATGTGGCGCTTCCGAAGCAAAAGAAACAGAGGGAAATTCCCAACATTTATAAGTTTTTACATGCCTGTTTAGGTTGTTAATTTGAGGTTTCTTGGCTAGTGCACTAATTCATGTGGTGGGTTTACCTGCTTCCCAAACAAAAGAAGAAGAGGGACATTCCCAACATTGATACATTTTTACATGTGTGTTCATGAAGGAGTGTCGGCTTTCTCAGTATTTAACAGGTTGTTAATTCTCAAAGCTAATTACTAATTGTTTTTTTGGTCAAACACAAAAGAAACTGCTAGCAGCTTCTCTCAAAACATCACTTCTGTGATGCAAAACCAACACAGCGCCACTCCAATTCCAGCCTTGAGCTGGGAGCACCCGGCCAAGGCCACACTGAAGGTGGTCCTGGACCACACGTGGAGCACAGCCACCAACCCTCTGTCCTGGTGACTCCCTGGCAACACCAACTCTCCATAAAAATGAACCCAAAGACATCAATAAGTGGCATTTTGCTGAACTTTGCTCGCGTTCCGGTAGTTTCAGCTCACAACTTCCCTGCCTTCCAAAGGGAACACGAGTCACCCAAGTGCCTGGTGGGAATTGTGCCCCTCTTTCCATTACGTTCCTCCCACTTGCTGTGTGAGGCAGTGGAGTGAATGTTCCTCCTCTCCACAAATTTCAGTGCGTGTCGGCACACGTGGGCAGGTACCAGGCAATTCCCAGCATGACAGAGCTTAAGGTCAGCACAGAAAAGCCAGGAGGAAAACTCCTTTTCCCTCCACGGCTTCCTCCCAGCACAAACCAAGGCAAACTCCCTTCCTCCTCCTCTGTGCTGGAGAGCTCTCCCCAGCCTGCTTCATCTGCCTCTGGCTGGTGGCACTTCCACGCTCCCCGAGAAGGGATTGGAAGGATGAACATCCCTGTCCAGCAGCTCGCAACGCCATGAAAGCCCCAGGCAAACAGCAGTCAGCTCTGTTTTCTTTTCAAAGGCATTAGGTTGACTGAGCAGCTCAGCAAGGGGGGTGGTGGCTGTGCCTGGGCGTGAGGTGCCTTCACGGTCTGCTGCCTTGATTTGAACATGATCTCGCAGCTCTGGAGCAGAGGAGTGGGACGGATAAACAGCAGCAGAAATCCACTCTGCCTGCTGCCTCTGCTCCCTGTGTGCCCAGAGCTGCCCTCCCGCCCCCCCCCGCTGCAGGCACGGCTGCCAGAGCAGCGTCTGGCATCAGATCCTGGCATCAGGTGAACGTCACAACCTCTTAAGGGGCCCTGGGGAACTCAGTGCCTTCCAAAGGAATCGTGGAATTACGGAATGGCTTGGCTTGGAAGGGACCTTGAAGATCATCTCCTCGTTCCAAACCCCCTCGTCCCTTGTTCCCTCGATTTCCCCTCCAACAGGGCTGCAGGACTGTCACCAGAGCTCAAGGGAAAATGCTCCGTTCCCCTGACACAGTGTAAATTCAAGATACAACCCCCAAACACCAGGGGGGCTGCAGCTCTCATCCTCACAGAACACCTGACAGCTTCTCCAAGACATCCCAAATGGCCGGTGTGGCTGGAAAAGATCCCTGCTCCTCCTCTGAGGGGTTGGGGGTAGCTGGACTCCTTCAGGTCATGGCTCTCCAGCGAGATGGTTTGGGAAGGGCTTCCAGGGCGTCAGGAAAACGCTGGATCCTGGTACATCCCTCTTTTCCCTTTCCACCTCACCGTCCCTGGCTGTTCTGCTGTCACTGCCCTGCCCCAGCACTGCACACCCCAGCTCTCTTCTCCTCCTGCTTTTCTACACGTTTCCCTCCTCCACCACCCTCCTTTTCATTTTCCAGCAACGCCAACCCAAACGTCTCACATGACCCTAAGCTGAGCTCAGCTGGTGCTGATAACACCAAACTTGTGGGACCAACCGCTGCAAGGGCCATCCCCTCGATCCTTGTGGGTCCCTTCTGTAGCAGGCACATTCTTCGCTCTCTCTCAGGATTTTTTCATAGAGGAGCACAGAGAGAAGAAAGAGAAAACAATTTCTGTTTCTGCTCCTTGTTTTTCCCCATGTGGAATGTGTTTGGAGAATTGTTTACCTGGGGGTGATTGCTTGGTTGGATTCTGGTGAGGATTGTTTGAGCCTGGTGGCCAATCCAACCCAATCCAATCCAACCCAATCCAATCCAAGCCAATCCAATCCAAGCCAATCCAAGCCAATCCAAGCCAATCCGACCCAACCCACTGTGGCTGGACTCTCAGAGAGGGTCACGAGTTGTGAGTTAGATATGGCAGTTAGAAAAGTAGGTTTGTAGTTTTAATATCTTCCTTTATATAATATATTAATGTATTATAGCATAGTTATAATAAAGAAATCATTCAGCCTTCTGAGCTGGAGTCACACATCAGCATTTCTTCCCCCCGGGTTCACCTGCATTTACAACACCCTTCCACCCCTTCCCACCACCTGGCAACAAAGACCCCCACAGTGCTCTGTGTCACTTGCTGGCCACAAGAACCTACCAAGGACTTCTGGTCGTAGCCCGTGGGGTCCAGCGAGGCGTTGCTGCCTCTCCTCGAGTCCCCGAGGGCGTGCAGGGAGTCCAGGTGTGGGGAGCACTTCGGGGTGGGCATCGGGGTGGCCGCCGTGCGCATGATGATGGGCGGGGGCATGGCCCCCCTGCCCTCCAGGTGCCCGTTGGGGGTGACGGCCAGCGAGTACATCTTCATCTCTGCGTGGAAGAGGACACCATGTGAGGGGACACCGCTCCCGGGGACCTCCAGGAGCTCTGCCAGCTGGAGCTGTGGGGCAGGGGGATCCCCCCACGGCGTTGAGAGGCGTCGGTGAACGCCGCGAACTCTTAAGGGGCCTTTGGGAGCTCGGTGTCCTCCAAAGGAGTTGTGGAATTATGGAATGGCTTGGCTTGGAAGGGACCTCTGCCTCAGCTTCCCCAGCAAATGACTCTGTCCCTTCCTCAGCTGAATTCCATCTGCTCCCCACATCCAGCATCTCCCTGGCTGAAACAAATCCTGGTTTAGAGGCATTTGGAGGGATCCCAACAGAGCCCAAGCTGGGAATCAAAGGAAGCAGGAACTGATGAGGCTCCTGTTTGCCATCATTCACTGTTAAAAAGTGTGATCCCTTTTTGTCACCCCTCTGGCTGCAAAGTGAAGGCTGTCACCTCCAATTCCATGGTTTTGGTACACCAGAGCAGTGTGGGCCTCCCCTCAAATCGACTGCCAGACCCTCCTGGAACACAAATGAGCAGCAGCATTTTCCATCCATCAAACCTCACCCAAATGCATTTTGTGTGGGAAACCAAAAGGAACAGATGAGAACTTGATTGATTGGAAAAGCTGCCGAGAAGTGGGGTGAGAACATTGCTGTCAGCAAAGCACTCTGTGCTAATGGTGCAGGGGGAGGGAAGAGACACAGCTAAAAATTCTTGGGGAACGTTTAAATTAGAAAAACATCTGTCTAAAGGAAATATCAACGCTCATTTAGCCTCCCTTACACTTTGCAGAGCTGCTCCGGTGACTTTGCAATCAGGTTAATTGCTAAATTAACTGGATCCTTCCATTGTGGAAGCAGAGCTGTAGCTCCCAGATTCCCAGGAAAATGCAGACACAAAGCCCCACCTGTTGCTCTGAGGTCTTTCAGCTTCTCAAACTCGTCCTCGAAGTTGGCAGATGTCTTGTCCTCATCTGTGTCTGACCTGTTGGCATCTCCCTGCAGAGAGGAGGAGGGCAATTAACAGACCCAATTCATTAGGATCCCTCAGCAGCTCAGAGCTACCTCTGCTCCCCGTGGGTGGTTTATGCCAAATTCCCTCTGAGACCACCCGGGGAACGATCCCAGGCAAGTCCCTCTCCCTTGTTTTCACTCATTTGGACAGAAAGGACGATGCTGTGGTTGTCACCATGTCCCTGCCGTGTCCCTGTGCTTCCTACACTGCTCCAGGAACAGCAAATCCCAGGGGAAAACATCCCAGAGCGCCTGGAATTGCAGGAATGACTGGAAAACCTGGCAAGGTGGGGCTCCTTGTTTGCTCTCTCTGTGATCCCAGCTGAAAGCACTTAGGGTTTGATGTCAAAGGGTGTCAGGGGGTTTGAATTCTGTGTTTGACAGCACTTTCAAATTGACTTAGATCTGGAAAGCCTGATTTGCTTTCTCCGTGCTGGCTGGGATTGTTTTGGGAAATCTCTTGGCAACCTGAGGCAGAGGGAATGAGGCCAGTTTGCCTGGCAGCCCTGCAGCAGCTCGGGACAGGGAACAGCCACCCTCACCCTGCCTTCCCTCCTGGGAGCCCTTCCCTGTTGGGCAGATCTGCTACCAGACACGACCAGCCTGGGACAGAGGAGCCGTCCTCAGGTTCTCCTTGCTCAGGGAGGGATTCCAGCAGAATGCCAGCAGGACTCTGGCTGGATTCCTCAGGACTGCAGAAATCTGTGCAAATTGACAGCAAAGGGCTGGATTAAAGAGCTGATCCCAGAGAAAGGAGCACAGTTCCTTGCCTGGTGCCTGGACAAATCCCCCACAGCCTCCAGAGACACGGTGCTGAAGTGGCAATGAACTTCATTGTGCCTGTGATTTATTGCAAAGTGCTGCAGCTGGGATGACTGAACGGCTCCAGCTCCCTGATTCATCTTTGTTTCAGAGCAGAAACACCAGTGCAGAGTGGATGAAAGATCTGCACAATTTTGGAAGGTTTGCCTGCTCTCCCAGAGCAGCTCTGGGGGGAGATTTTAAAATGACATGGGAACGGTGTAAACACAAATATGCAATTATGGCCCTGTTTGAAGTCTGGCTACTTGTACTAAACACAAATGTACTAAAAATGGGTTTGTGGCCATTTAAGTTTGTTCTCTTCTAGGAAAACTCCTGGCAAACTTGCTCCAGAGGCAGATCAGGAGCTGCAATCAGGCTGAGAGCGTGTGCTGTGCTTCCCAGGGCAATTTTTAGTGCCCTTGCTGAAGCCCTGCTGATGGTTCTGAGTTGAGAGCAGCTCTCAGCTGTCCCAGGAGTCCCTCTCCAGATAAATAAAAGAAGCACCTGAGCAAATGGAGGAGAAATTCCCCTCAGTGACTCCTGTGACTGCTCAGCACAGCCCCTGTCAGAGGCAAAGTCAAAGAGGTCAAAACAAGAATTCTCAGCGTAGCAGCTGAGCCAGGGATGACAAAAGCAAACTCAGCTCCACGAGAATTTGTCTTTGGTTTGCAACCAGCACAGCCTGGTTTGGTGGAAGGTTCCCTGCCCGTGGCAGGGGGGGGTGGAACCAGAACTTTAAAGTCCCTTCCAACCCAAAGCATTCCAGGATTCCATCATTTCCCAGGGCAAGGCTTGAGAGGAGCCCTGGCAGCTGAGGAGGGTTTTGTGTAATGCCTCTCCCTGAGACAAGTGACAAGCCCACAGGTCTGATGTCAGGATTGATAATAAATGGGAGTGGAGAGCAAAATGTGCCCTGCAAATGCCGTGCCCGTGGTTGCTGCCCTTTGGGGTGAATAATCCAGGCTGGGGGAAAGCAGAGCTTGCACACATTTAAATCACGGTCTGTAACAGCTCTGACAGGAGCCATTAGGGCTGAGCAGGGAAACCACAGCTTGTCTGGAGGAGCAATCAGGCACTCAGAGAGCTCTGCCTTCACATCAGCACCGTGTTCCACCTCCCAGAGGGCAGGGGAGGAACAGGAGCTGCTCCCTGCAAAGATCCCCGAGAGGAGGAAACTTCCTTCCACCGCAAAGCATCGTCCTAAAGATCTGAGAATTCACCATCAGGAACCTGGGAACAGCTTTGGAGCAGCTGCGCTCCTGGCTTTCAACATTCCAGAAGGGACAGAGTCCCAAGGGCTCATCCTGCCTTGTCCTCAGGGCTGGAATGTGTGGAATCACAGGATAGAGCCGTGGAGAGCACGGCCTCAGGAGGGGAAAGTCCTGCTCAGAACCCCGAGTTCCCTTCAGGACGAGGTAACCAGCCCTTACCTTTTTGGATTTTAGCAAAACTTTGGAATGTATTGAAAGCCTGAGTCCCCACCACACAGAAACACAATCCATGGGGTATATGGGAGATTCGGTGAGTAAAATTAATCCTAAATTATTTCTTCTAAATCACACAGCAGACTGTGTAGGAGATCAGAGTCCTGGACCCCCAATTCCCATTCCACATCCAGTGGGCTTCAACTGCAAAGATCGATCCAGAAGTGCCCACCACAGCTCATCTGCACCCCTTAAATTTAAATTTAGGGCTGCAAAGATTGATCCAGAAGAGCTTCATGTGCCCAGCCCAGCTCATCTGCCCCCCCTTAAATTTAAATTTAAATTTAGGGCTGCAAGGATTGATCCAGAAGAGCTTCAGCTGCCCAGCCCAGCTCATCTGCACCCCTTACATTTAAATTTCGGGCTGAGTGCCTGGGCAGATGTTTCCCTGATGGATCATCCCCACACGTGTGTCAGGTCTCTCCCCCTCCCTCGGCCTGGATCTCTCACCTCTGCCTGGAATCCTTCCACCAGGATGGCCACCAGGAGGTTGAAGAGCACGTAGTTGCCAAAGGTCATCAGGGCCACGAAGTAGAGGGCGGCCCAGGAGGAGGTGGAGGCCATCCCGTTGTAGAGCACCACGTTCCAGTCCTCCTGCGTGAGGATCTGCAGGGAAAGGGCAGGGGCAGAGCCTCAGCCCCTGCACTCCTCTGTGCACTGAAGTCCTGCCATTTCCTGACCTTTCCACTGGCAGCTCTGGCGAGATGAGGCAGCAGGAATTGCCTTTCTCAGCTCTTTGCATGCGATTTCAGATCGCCTTGTCCTGGAAATCTGCCTTTATTTCGATCTTTGCACCTCTGCTGGCCAAGCCTCCCCTCCCTGCAGGAAGGTCTGGCACTCCCTGCCCACAGAGGACAGTTTAGATCCAAGCTATCCCAAGGTGAAGGAGGCACTGTCCTAATCCCATCATTCCCTGGAGGTGTTGCCTCCTTTGATAACCATCAGAAGATAACAGACCTGAGGCCACAGATCTTGTTTCCTTTCAGGCTGCTCTTCAGAAGGCAGCTGGAGCTGAAGGAAAGGGCATTTAATGAGACAAATGACACTGGGTGGCTCCAGAACCTCAGGGAAGTTGTTTCCTTTAGGTAAAAACACTGGGCAAAAAAAAAAAAAAAATCCCCATCACTGCAAAGCTTTGCTCTGAGGGATCTTCCTCAGGGATTTTCACCCTCCAGCTTCAAAAACCCTGGAGCCTTAGAAAAACGGATGACAGGCTCATGTTCCACGTTAATTCTTGCAATGAAAACGGCCTCAAACCCCCTGAACCAAGGTGGCTTTGGGGACAGGAGTGCTGCACTGAGTCATGCTGCTCAATAACCTTCCCGGGACACAGGACTGAGCCTCTGTGCTCCGTGCCAGCTGCATCTCCCAAGGGACTGGGAGGAGGAATGCAGCAAGCTGTGTGTTGGGAAGGGAAAAATGGGAAGCTCTGAGGCTGGGGCTGATTTGTCCTTGTTCCTTTGTGAGGATTTATATCCACAGGGAAGGCTCTGGCCTGGTTTCCACCTTGAGCGATGCTACTCTGCCTTTAGAAACTTTATTTACACTTGTTGCACTCTAAAGCCTTTAGAATCAACACTTGTTGATTCTAAAGCCTGAGCTTTGAAACACAAAAGTCTAACCTTTATATTTAAAATATCCTTGAAACAGCAGCTGATTCCTCTGCTGTGGAACCTACCAGGAATTTCAGGCACAAACCAGGCTGCAGAGGAAACACAACTTTTTACATCAAGGCTTCCCCAGCACCTCCAGCTCTGACTTGGGAGGGGGTTTGTCACCCCCAGTTACACAGAATTGTTTGCAAAAGGCAGTGAAGGAGACAGAGATCTGCGGAGTAGGAGCAGGGTGAACAGCAAAAAGGAAAAACAAGAGTGGATGCTCTCCTTTTACTGATAAGAGATACGGACAGTGCTGATTTTGAGTAGATTTCTTCTCCATCAGGGCTTTTAGACCCAGAAACACCATCTCTGTCCTAATTTCCAAATTTCACATCTCCTGGAAGAGCTTTGTGGAATGAAAACTCCTCATGTTCCCTCTTAAAACGTCCCTGAGGACACAGAGCTTACCTGGAACACAGTCACAATGGCCCAAAGTAAGGAATCAAAATTCTTCCTGTCTGGAACTGTGTCTCCTGTGTCGGTTTTCAGGCTGAACTTGCACCCAAAAAGATGCATGCCAAGGATGCTGGAGTGGGGAAAGAGGGAGATGGAAGAAACACCTGGGTGAAATGTGGTTGCAGGGAGGATTGCAGGGGTTTTATGGATACTTTTCCACTCCCAGTGGGTTTTTTTTTTTTTTTTGACCCCGCAATTCGGTTCTCCTGCCTCACATTTCACTCCAGTTGCCTGCACTGAAGGAAAATCCAGGATCTCCTTTGTCTGGAAAAATTACAAACCATGTTGTCAGCTGCCTGGTTTCCAGGCAAAGGATTCTGAGGGGCATTAGAGGGTCACACAGACAGAAATCTTGGAATCTGCACAACTTCCACCCCAAATCTAACACTGGTATGGTCCAGGCAGTGACAGGCACAGCTCAGGAGCCTCTGCGGGGCAATTATTGACTGTTTGCATCCTTCATTCACCTCTGGAATGACAGCATTCCATGAAAAACAGGCTGGAAAGGGGTAAATATCCCACTGTGAGCTCTCCCCCTGGTGCCTGAGGTTTGGCTTTTCTATTTTTCACATTCTGTGCTGCTTTAGTGGGTGAGTCTGGGCTTCATGTCAGGGGATGCTGAGCTCTGTGCACAGAGCAGGGAGACAAAACAATTCCTGCTCCAGCTGGGCACCAAGGACAAATGATCCAAATCTCAGCCCAGGAGCACAAACAGCGTGGGCTGGAGAGAGAAAAACAAGGATGGGAGTGCAGGGGCTAAAGCTGGAATGGGACAATGAACTGCAAGGTGCAAATGGAGCAGAGCTGATCACAGTGAGAGCCCTTGAGTCCATTTTGGGACCATTTTGGTTCATCTTGGGTGCAGCCCTGGCTGGGCTCTGGTGCTGCCCAAGATGCATCCATTGAGGAGATACTTTTAACAAATCCCTGCTTTATTCTTTAGCTCTGCCCAGCCTCTGCTCCAGCTCAGCCTTCCCAAGGCACCGCCCCCACCCCACACGGGTGGCGTGTCCCCATCCCGAAGCGGAACGACGCCTGGAGGCGGAGCTGAAATACCTGAAATACCAAGAAATACCTGAAGATGAAGATGAAGAGCATGAGCAGCATGCAGAAGGTGGCCACGTTGTCCATGGTCTTCATGAGCACCACGAGCTGGCGGCGCAGGGCGGGCATGAAGCGCACCAGCTTCAGCACGCGGAGCAGCCGGAACGTCCTGAGCACGGACAGGCCCCCGTCCGACTGCCCGATGATCTCCCAGACACTGTGGGGACACGGGCACACGGCTAGCACCAGCGGTTCTGCTCCCTGGCACCTGATCCCCCCAGGAATCTCCCCTTTTTCCTGCTCCTTTCCTGCTCCCGGGGAAGCAGCTTCGCTCCCCAGCGGGGCGGTCGCGCCTCTGGTGGCACGGCTGGTCTGCTTTACAGCTGGTTTTGGGGTCATTTCCCCAAAATTTCTCCTTAATTCCCTTTTTTTCTCCCGAGGTTCTCCATGTCTGCACCACTACAATAACGTGGATCACGATTTTGTCCCAGGAATATCCATTCCTGTGGTACAGGACTATCAGCACAGCTCTATTCATATTAGAACAAAACATTTTTCTTCCAGCATCTCTTAAGGGAATTAGGGAAACAAAAAACCACTTCAAGTCAGTGGGACCAATAGTTTTTATATCTTGAGATATTTATCTCCCTTCAGAACATCCAGAGGGATTTTTAGGGGCGTTGGTTTGATCAGACCACGGAATGACCTTTGCTCAGAACCTTGACTTGTCCAAACCTTGAACCTTGTCTGGATCAAAGGGTTGTGCCAAGGCCACTCTCCCGGTTTACATCTCTGTGTCCCTGGAATTCTTTGCCCCAAATTACTGATTGAGGGGTGACCAGAAAGGATCCCAGCCCTGGGGTGTGGCTGGGACAGTGTCCCCTGGGGAGCACAGCGGAGCAGGGCCCTCCCTTCCCCTCCTGCTTGCCCAATCCCAGCCCAGCTGGGGTCATTTGGGAGAGGGAGGGCACTGCTGGGGTATGGACACTCCCAGTACCCCTTTCCCAGGACCAGCCACGCTGCGCTTGAGTGGAAAATCCACCCCAGTGCCAGATGTGTGGCATAAATAGATTTTCCTCTCCATCTGCCAGGTTGGTTTACTTTGGACAGCCCTCCTAAGGACAGGAATCCAAAAGTCCAGCACAATTACAGCACATCCCAACCCTGGATTAACACGTGGAGTCACAGAATCACCAGGTTTGGAAGAGACTTTGAAGATCACCGAGTCCAACCCATGCCCTAACACCTCCTCACCAGCTAAACCATGGCACCCAGTGCCACATCCAATCCTTTTTTAAACACATCCTGGGACAGACAGTTCCAGTGCCCAACCACTCTTTCAGTAAAAGAACCTTTCCTAACATCCAAGCTGAATTTCCCCTGCCATCCCTGTGCCATTCACGTTCTCTGGACAGAGAGACATCATTCTGTCTCTCAGGAGAAGCACAGATAGAAGAGAAAACAATCTTTTATCTCTTCTCCTTTGTTTTCCCCATGTGGAATGTGGTGAGGAGATTGTTCACCTGCAGGGATTGCTGGGCTGGATTCTGGTGAAGGTTGTTTGGGGTCAGTGACCAGTGGGGTCCAGCTGTGGCTCGGGCTCTCAGCAGAGAGTCATGAATTTGTTAATTAGTAAGATAGGTAATTAAGAGGTAAGTATGTAGAACAGGATAGTCTCTCTTTAAATAGAGTATAGTTTTAATAAAGCTATCCTTCAGCCTTCTGATCTGGAACCAGACATCAGCATTTCTTCCTATATCTGGGGATCGCCGCGTTTTTACGCATTTCTATGCATTTTTACGCATTTTTACTCATTTTTATGCATTATTATAGATCCCCACCCCGCTCCCCAGCCCCTCTGAACCCTCAGCAGAAAAGCCACGGCGGGGGAAGGACCTGATGACCACGATGATGCCGTCGAAGATGTTGTAGGGGTTCTTGATGTAGCCAAAGATCCCAAAGGCCAGGAGTTTCAGGAGCATCTCCAGGGCAAACATGCTGGTGAAGACGATGTTGCTGATCTCCAAGGCGTTGGTCAGCTCGTCTGGCTACGGGCAGAAAAGCAACGCGGTCAGAGAAAATGGGAAAGGCTGGAATGTTCCTCCCACTGGGGTTTGTGCTCCTTCTGGAGAGCCATGGAGAAAAAAGAAGTGTCTGGGGGAACAGCAGATAAACCTCCTGGAGTTCCCTGTGGGTTTTACTGGAATCACAGGATCCCGGCCCAGTTCTGGAGCAGCTGGAGAACAACTGTGCCCAACCCAAAATAATTTAAGCTAAGCAAAGGAGAGGGTTTGTTCACTGTTCCAAGGCAGAATTATCCAGGCTGGAATCTGCCTGGATTCACATGGATCACTCTGCTTTTACTGCACTGACTCCAGCAGAACTTTATGGAATCTCCAATACAGGGATACAGGATATTCCTATATGATATAGGAGTATCACAGCTCTATTCATTAAAACAAAGCATTTTTCTTCCTAAAAGCATTAGGAAAAAAAAAAATACACCTAAAGTCAGTGGGATCAATAGTTTTATGTCTCTTGAGGTGCTTATCTCCCTTTGGGAACTGCCCCCCAAAACCCCAAAATGGTCTTTCCTAAAACCAGCAGATTTTAAGTGCCAGCAGCGTGGCCCTGAGTGCCAGGACTGCATTCAGGACCTCTGAGTTTCTCTGGGTGCACAAGATTTTAATGGAGCTGAAACCCAAGATTTTTCCATGCCCCTTTTCTATCCCAGCACCACATTCCCTCAGGCTCCCACCTTGCTTCCAGACATTCCATTCCTTTCCTGGGAAGTGCAGCAAAGCCTGCCCAGCACCCAGGCTCCCAAACGTGGCAGGAAAAATGGGAAAAGGTGGGATTGATCTGCTCCCTCTCTGGAGCTGCTCCTTCCAACAGCACCCGGCTCTGCAACGAGCATTTCTAGTTCCAGGCCTGCTCTTTTGTGAGACAAAATGAGTATTTTTCATTTCCTTTTCCTCAGTGTAATAACATTGTCTGGGAAAAAAGTGTGATTTTCATATCTGACTCATCTCCTGGACTGATAATAATTTCCTTTATTCCCCATCCCTCATTAGGGGGGTAAAAATCGGCTGGTTTTGGGGGATGATGTTGCACTCCTTGAGGCTCTGTAACACACTGAGCTCCACACTCAGCAAATCCAACCCTTGGCAGTGGAAGGAGAGGGCGAAAGAGTTAACTGGGATTTGGGAAGAGCCCACACATCCCCTCCAGCCCGTGGGCTGCTAATGAGCCATCATTCACTGCTAAATTACTCCCTGCAATCGTCTGTCTGCTGCTCAACCATTTATCCGGGGGGAGAGCACTCAGAGCTCCAGGTTCTAACCCATAAACTCGGATTGCCATGGGATACGGGGGAAGGACTGGGAAATTTGCAGTTCCTTCCCTGAGCAGCAGGGCCCCATTCCCTCATCCATCCTATTCCTTCCCCTCACAATGCCAAACCGACAAGAGGAGAGGCAAAAAAAAAAAAAAAAAAAAAAAAAAAAAAAAAAAAAATCTCATCAGAGGCTCAGGGCTGCTCTGGGATGGAATTTGACCAGCTCTCCACAGAGACTGATCCTAAAATAGCCCTGCAGGCTCCCAGGCTGTCCTGCTCCAAGCCACAGCGGGGACAGGACGCGGCGCTGGCACCGTCCCCCAGCGCTTTGTCAGGACCTGGCACGTCCAGGGTCCCCCCCGGCGGGGTTGGACGAGGGAATTCTTGACAAGGAGCAAAATAATTCATTAAAGTCTCGTGTCCCTGCAGGCACAGCTCCTGGAGCAGGGTGTGGGTGGCCGGCTGAGGCTGGGAAGTGAATGGCAATCATCAGCAAGGAATCACACAGAATCCCAGGAGCACTGAGGTGGGAAAAGCCCTCCAGGACCATCGAGTCCAGGCTGGGCCTGATCCCCACCTCGTCCCCAGCCCAGAGCTCTGAGTGCCACCTCCAGGAATTCCTGGGGCACCTTCAGGGATGGGGACTCCAAATCTCCCTGGGCAGTTCCAGTGCCTGACCAGCCTTTCCATGGAGAAATTCCTCCTGATGTCCAACCTGGGCCTCCCCTGGCGCAGCTTGAGGCCATTTCCTCTCATCCTGTTGCTGAAGCCACCACCATTCTTGACAGGAATCTGCAGCTTGCTGGGGTGGCTCTGTTTTCCCTGCTGTTTCCCAGCACTTTTTTTCCCGGGAAACATGGAAAACCTGCCCACTGCTATTCCCAGAACCTCGTCCTCTCCCACGGAGCAGCAGCCTCATGCACTGAAGGCAAAGGTAGAGTGGGGTTCTCCAAATTCCCCTTGCTGCTGACAAGAGTTACAATTTCATCATGGAAATTGGGCTTCCTGGTGGTCACTTCAAAATCCCCAGTCCTGGAATGATGTGGATATAGCAGCACAGAGTCGCTAAGGTTGGAAAATACCTCAAAGGTCAGCGAGTGCATCATGATAAAACAACCTCAGAGTCATCACCAAAAAAATCAGTGTCGAGTCTGAAAAGCTGAACAACCCCAAAAACACCCTAGGGCAAATAAAATGAATTTGTACATTGTTATTCCCTAAAATCCCAAGTTTCCTTAGGGAAACCTAAGATTCTCCTGCGGATTGGCACTGGGCCAATCCTGAATTTGTTTCCCAATTTCCTTTGCCAATTTGTGCCCTTTTTGCTTTGTCTCCAGCGCCGTGACTTTCGCTCCCGATTGAAGTCCGGGAGAAAATCCGCAGTGATCCGTCAGGGAGGGGAGAGAGGCCACGAGGGACAGGGAGAGGAGAGGACAAGGAGGTGGCCTGGAACGTCAGCAGCTGTGCCCAGGAGCTGATCCAGCAGATTGGAGCACGGCAGGACGCCCGGGAAAGGTTGACAGACGGCTGACACTGCAAAATCTCACCTCAGGGATCTCCGTTATCCTTCTGGGATGGCGTTTGGAGGCAGGCAGCACTAATGTGATGACAGGGCCAGCTGTGAGCAGGGATGTTGGAGCAGGATCCTGCCGGGACACCAGGCAGGACCCGCCGGGCACGGACAAGGACGGATGGCCCTGAACGGCGGCCAAGCTCTGCTGGCAGCTTGGGGATTGTTGGAGTGGATGCTGAGGAGCAGATGAGCCAAACATCCAGCGCTCCAGCCTTCCAGTGTAATTATCTTCTCCTGACACCGACGGGAGCCCGGGGAACGGGGATGTTTTTCTGCCTTCTGAGATGGTTTATTGCTCGCAGCGCAAATTTCCCGCTCCTCCCGCTCGCTGACGAGCAAAGATCCACGAGGAGGGTCAAGGAAGGGACACTCAAGATGGATTTGGCCATTCCCCTGCAGTCAGCCACTAGGAGCCACTGTTGGTTTTGCCCGAATTAAAGCCAATCCCAGAGCAGGAATTTTTCCAGGAGTCTTTTTCTCCGGGTGAAACAAATCGTTGATTGTGCCGAAACCAAAGCTTTTCATGGCGAGGATTATTTTCGTCCAACTTTCTGGCTGGGAGAAAACGGAATTGCAACAACACTTTCAAATTGCTGCAGTGTCTCGTTTTGACCTGCTCAGAGCTGGAAACTTCAGGCTTTTGGCTCAAGCAGTGGTTCTGTCACGAAATGCAGCTCGGATTGGGATGTGTAACAAAGCTTGGCAGCAAAATGAGGCAATTCCGGGAGAGTTGGTCTAAAGTGGAGGTTTTTGCTTTTTGCCAATTATTTTTTGAAGCCTCAAACTCAACTCTGGCAGGGAAAATACCTGCCCTCCATTGTGCTCCAAGCTGCACCAGGAAAAAATTCCTTTTCCAAACACAAAGAGGGTGAGCAGGACCCCCCAGCAGCTTTGGGGATCTCCACGTCAGCTGCTGCTGCAATTATTGACCTTAACATCAGTCCAGGATTCCAGGGCCAAAAATGTGACCACGTGGAATTGCAGGAGGATCCGGAATGCTCAGGAATCCCCAGAATATGGGAGAAGATTGGCAATGCTGGCACGAGGATCCCCCAGTCTGGATGTGGAGGCTGGAATGGGAATGGCCACGCTGGAAACCGTCACCAAAAGCCAGCACAGAATGGTTTGACCCCAAGTCCCACTGGCACGTCCCAGGGAATGCTCAAAAAAGTTCAGATTTGAGTCTAAACTTTAGAATTTCAGATTTAAGTCGTCCTTGGGCTGCAGGATTAAATTAAATTTCCCACTATTCAAGGGAAGGGCAGGAGCTGGGTGGGATCAGTTTGGAAGATTTCAGCATCCTTGAGTTTAAATGAGAGCAAGCCCTGACTGCAGGCAAAACACATCCCCTCTCTGCCCATTTTCAAGGCCATATTTATGCTGGAGAATATTCCAGCGATTCCAAACTATGCTTTTATTAGGGACAAACCTCAAACGGTTCATTCCAAGTTCAGATAAACAGACAACAACAAAAAAAAAAATTTAAAAAAAATCCTTTCCTAAATAGTTTAGGTCTGAAAACCTGGGAAGCTGAGAATCTGCCACTTGTGGTTTTAGCAAGGAGCCCAGAGCCTTCCTGGAACCACGGAATCCAATAAAAGAGAAACCCATCATGGTCCAATTATCCGTGGCTCCTCCAAGCAGACAATGAAGGGTGGAATTTGCAGCCTTAGATTCCCTTTGTGCACCTGAATTCCTGCAGTTCTCCAAGGACTGGGAGCTCTTTGTGCCTCTTTTTCCTCTCGCCCACCTTCTCCCTCATCTCCTTTGACTGCTGCATCCACCAGCTGCTATTTTACATAACTTAGGCTCAGTCCCAGCAGGACAACTGAACACCTTTCTGCTCTGAAACTCTAAAATATTCACACCTGCATCCCTCCCAGTGGAGAAAAGGGCTCTTCCACACCACCTCCTTCCTGCTGAATGACCAGGGAAGTTTCCAGAGTTAAAAAATGTTGTTTTCCTTCAGAAATCCCCCTCCAAAGCAGCTCAACTTTTCCTGAGCCGGGAGATCTGAGAGTGGCAGAGCCCCGAGGAGCAGTAAACAAACCCAGAACATTGAGTCTCATAAACATCCTTTGCACTTGGGTTGTTTTTGCTCTTAGTCCCGAGCCTAAAGCTGTCAATGGGACTTGCAGCACTTGTTTATGTTGGCTTTTCTGCTTTAGATGTTCATTCAGCCCACAGAGGCTCTGAGCAGGCACAGTAATGACCTGTCAATCGCTGCCTGCCTCCCGGGCACTCCGTGTTTCCTCCCCTCACCTCATTTTTGGGCAATTATAATTCTCCAATTACCAGGTTTTCCACTGCCACAGAGTTCACCTGTCTGCAGCCCCACGGCAGGGAATTAAAACCCACAGAGAATGCAGGGAGAGGAGAAGGAACTCAGGGACTTTATGGACCATCCAGTCCCACCTAGGCGCACCTTCCACTAGCCCAGGGCGCTCCAAGCCCTGTCCAGCCTGGCCTGGGACACTTCCAGGGATCCAGAGCTTCTCTGGGAATCTCTGCCCCACCCTCACAGGGAGAAATGTGAGCATTCCCAGGAGCAGGAAGAGGGAAGGAGGGGAGCTGTGACATCTCCCAGCAGGGACTTTGTGCTCAGTTGCACACAGCAGGGACAGCCTGCCCTGCTCTCTGCAGTCTGCTGGGGTTTATTTCCAGCTGTGTCATTCCCCTGCCTCTGGAGCAGGCTGGGAAAAGCTCCTTTTCCAGGGACTTTCAGGAGGCAGAGGAAGCAGAGCTGTCAGGGGATGTAAGTGACACCCCAGCGAAGATGAAGGCTCCGTTTTGACCTTTATTTTTCTCTCCTTCTTTGCTTGTCAAAGATCAAACGGAGCAATTCTGATATTTCTGAGGTAAGTAAACAACCCGGCAAGGCAAACAAGCAGAGCCCCCTGAGCGATTGCAGACCTGGCTGCTCCCTCCTCTGCATTCCCTGCCTTTAAAAAAATCAAACCCAAAAAGCCCCAGGAACAACACAAGTCGGCTTTTCAACTCCTGCATCTGAAAATATCTCCTGTGTAAACCATTTGGATGAAGTTTATTTACTACAAGATTGGACACTTCATGTCTGAAAATCAACTTCAAACTGGTTTCGTCCATCCAGACCACAGGAATTGCCTTCCTTTATGAGATATAACTTCCTAAAAAAAAAGGGGTTGGGTGGTGTTTTCCCAGGCTCATGAGCGCAGTTCAAAGTTATTTCTGCTCTCTGGCCTTGGAAAGGGATCAGGGACTTGAACCAGGATATCCCAGCCCTGGAAACTGAGATATTTTGCTATTTTGGGGTGCCACTGCCCCAAATTTAACAGCCAGACACAACCACAAACTCTCAGAAGCACAAGTCCTACTCAAGAAGGGGTTCTCTGTTATTAAAGCCTCTCCTAAAAGTTGTGGCTTTAAGGAGTTTGTGCTTTCTACTGGGGGGAAAAAAAAAAAAAAAAAAGTGTCACAGAGAGATTTCCAAATGGACTCTGCTTCAAAGTAGGCTGGAAACAGAAGGAAAAAGAGATCTCCTCCTTGTGCCTGCTGATGGATGCTCCCTCTCTGGGTTTGGAATGAAAAATGGGGAATTTATTCCCTCAGTCACCTCCGCTCTCAGGTTTTATGCCTCCCCCTAAATGGGATCCTTCATGTGGAGCGATAACAATTTAATTGAAGATAACTGATGGTAATTTCTCCTCCTTTCAATTGACCTGCTTGATCTCCTAATGCTCTGCAGAGTTCCTTTTAACTCCCTGCTCCATGGTTAATGATTCCATACCCAGATGCAAAAATCTCCTCCTTCCTCGAGCTGCCCACGGGACATTGGGGGGTGGAGGAAGCACTAAAACCCAAAACCAGCAGAGTTCAGCCTCTCCTGCACTGACATTCAGGCACTCCCCAAGATTTTTGAGCCAGTCCCTCACGTTCAGGTTTGGATGTTGGGAAGGAATTGTTCCCTGTGAGGCCCTGGCACAGATTCCCAGAGAAGCTGGAAGTGTCCAGGGCCGGGCTGGACAGGGCTTGGAGCAACCTGGGATGGTGGAAGGTGACCCCGGGGGTGGCACTGGATGAGCTTTAAGGTCCCTTCCAACCCAACCCATCCCAGCCTCCAGGCTGGGAGTGTTTTCTGTCCAGAAGAATCCCTGGATGCCACATTTCCCTGTCCTGCAGGAAGAGCCACAGAGCAGAGGTTGTTCTCTGGGATGATCAGCTTCCCTCAGAAGCTTCCCGGGCAGGAGATCCCACGTGGCAGAACATATTTGCAGTATTACTTTCCCATTTCTCAGTTTCATTCAGCAAAATGCAATTTCATTTCCAGTGACATAAATGCCAAGCAAGATTAGATCAAGTGCTGCCTCCTCCATCCTCTGGAGGACGGGGCCTGGGCAATCTGAAACGTTATCAGCAGAACTGTTTGGGAAAGCAGGGCAATCAGCTGGCTTATATCCGGATGGAGGATCACTTGGAGCGACAGATGGCTCAAAAATAAGCCTTAAAATGAGAAAAAAACCCACCCAAACCCTCTAAAACAATGCCCCAAAGCAGGCCAGCAGTGCTCAGGTTCAGTTATTAAATGAGAAGTCACAGCAGGAAGGAGCCAGCTCTCCAAATAAGCAGGGAAAGGCTCCAGCAAAGCCCCAGGAGCAGCTGGGAGAACTGGACTCTGCACACTGGTCCCACTGGCAGGAAGGAGAGGGAAAATGGGAATGTGGAATGCCTACAGTGCTTGGTGCAGGGATCACCCTCAGGAGCATCCACCAGGAGATGCTCTGGCCCCTTCCCAACCTCCCAGAACCTGTTACTGGAGCCTTTTCCCTGGAAATAGGAGCAGGTTTCTCTCTGCTGCCATCCCACCCTGCGTGGCCTTGGCTCCTTTAAAAGCCTCTGGCCAAAATCCAGGGAATTCATCCAGCCTGAATCATTCCCATCCATATGCTGAGCAGCACCAGTGGATCTGCTGGCCGGACAGCTCGGAGCAGGGCCTGGGCTGACTCTCATCCAAGAAATTTGGCTTCTCCCTCGTCATAAAAAAAATTACATTCACACAAGGAATTCTACCCACAGCGTTCCTGCCCACTGCAAAGCTGTTCTTGACCATGCTCTGCGCTGAAGTCAATAATTAATGGCCCCAAAATCATCAGCACAATGCCTGAAATCAGCTTTGTTTGGCTGGTTAACCACAAAGAATTAATTTTTAAAATAGAATGCGGCATTCCTACTGATTTATGGTCCTTTAAATATATATATTAATAAATATAGCTTTATATTTAGGCTGAAGAGATCTCAAATCTCATTAATTCCAAAGAAGAACGAGACTCTTCCTTTTAGGTGTGAGCTGAGTCCTGGGATATGAAGGGCTGGAATACTTAAGACTGGGATACACACAAAACCCAGGGAACATGCTACAGCCCCTTGAGCAACAGAGACCCAGCCTGAAGGAATCTGCACAAGAAATTAAGGTCAATTATGGATTTTTCTTGGGAAAATCTTCCAGCCACACCCCACAGCTGCCCAAGAGGTTCCAGATGCCCATCACAGGCGGCACCACGTGCACTGAAGGTGGCAGGACAGGCACACAGAGAGAGTAAAGAACCATTTCCCAGCTCTTTGATGACACTTTAGCAACCATTCCATGATCTTTATCCAGCTCCTGGCTCTCTGAAACCCCGGGATCAAAGACCTTTGGGTTGTCATTAGCAGGCAAACCCAATAGAAGTTGTTTACTTCGGCCGAGTTAATGGCACTGGAAATATTTAATCAAAAAAGGGACACACTCCCCCTATTACTGCCAAGATGATTCAGAAGGGGCCACTTAAATCTGGTTTGTCAAGCCATTACTCATCCCCTGCTAATAGAGCTTTATGGAGAGTCCCTTTGAAAAATGCACTTTGGTGATCCGCGGGCATCGGGAGATGAAACACATCAGGGGGGGCACTGCAGGGGAGGAAGGTGGGGATGTGTTTAGTCCGTGTTTCAAAAAAAAAACCTCGGCTTAGTCATCTGTGCAGCCCAGGAGAGGAGCTGGAGAGGCTGGAGGGGGAGATGAGTTCAAGGAGAGGGTAATTCTTGAAAAAAAATGGGAGCCGGCAGCTGGACCCGACCTCTGAGTGCCCAAGTGGGAGGTGAAGAGATGGGAGAAGAGTGGGAGAGGTTTTAAAAGGTTCAAGGGTCTTGGAATAGAAAAAGGAAATGAAAATGTTGGAAGGCAGCAGGAGAAAAGCTGGGTGTGTGCCTCGTTTGGGCACAGGGAGCTCTTTAGGGGTTTCCCTCTGGGAAACTGAATCCCAGAATGGTTTGGGTTGAAGGGACCTTAAAGCCCATCCAGTGTCACCCCTGCCATGGGCAGAGACACCTCCCACTGTCCCAGGGTGCTCCAGGTCCCGTTCAACCTGGCCTTGGGCACTTCCAGGGATCCACAGCTTCTCTGGGCACCTGTGCCAGGGCCTCCCTGCCCTCCCAGGGAGGAATTCCTTCCCAGTATTCCATCTGTCCCTGCCCCTCTTGTCAGTTTGAAGCCATTCCCCCTGTCCTGGCACTGGTAAAAGATCTCTCTCCATCTCTCTTGCAGATTCCCTGCAGGCACCGAAAGGCCACAATTCACTGACCCCAAATCCTCTTCCCCAGGCTGAACAATCCCAATTCCAGCTAATCCCAATCAGCCAGGGCTGTTCACCTTCTCAGTGCCAGGAAACCTCTGAGCACCCTGACATGGGAACAGCTGATCCTGCCTTAGAGCCTGGGGATGGAGCAGCTGAGGTGAGCTCTGTTTATTGTGATTTTTGTGACACTGGATCAAAGAGATCCCTTGGGATCCTGGGATCCAAGTCATCCCTAGGGTGGGTAACTCACGTTTTCCACAGGCTGGTGAAGTTCAGGGACATCCAGAGGGGACAGCACAGCTGGAGGAACCTCCAGCCCTTTTATCTCCCAAGACTGGACTGCACTTGGTCCAGCCCCAAGTTTGATAACACTTCCCAAAGAAAGAAACGCTCCCAAAGTGCTGAAGATCCCGAGGTTTAAGAGCACGGAAATGAACATCTGCAAACCCACACCTGGAACCCAGGCAGCAGCTCCTCCCTGCTCAGATCCAACACAGAGCCAGGAGAACAAATCCAGGGGAAATCCACCTTTCCTCCCCTCCAGCAAACCCAAAGCAACCCCAGCAACCATCCTGAGCTCCTTTTTTGTCTGGGAAAACACAAAGCTGTGAGAGCCCAGGGTGCTGCAGCCCTCAGCCAAAGCAGGCAGATGGGAACCTTGGAGCTCCACGCTGTTCTTCCCAGTGAATTATTGATCCCTCCTTTTAGCCACCAGACTAAAGCAGCAATTAAAGCCCATCCAGCAGGATCAGAAAGGGAAAGCAAAAAGACAAAAAGGTACAAAAGCAGAGGCTGTGCTTGCCAGCAGCCTCCAGCACGTGCAGCTGGCGCCGGGAGCGAGCGGCTCCCCAGAAGCTGCTGCTCCGTTTAAACTCGGGAATTACGGAATCATGGAATGCCCTGAGCCGGGAGGGAACGCAGGGAGCGGAGTCCAGCTCCTGCCCTGCTCAGGCACTGCAAAAATCCCACCTGTGCATCCCTGGTGTGGGAATCCAGGACATCCCTCTGGCTGCCCTGGCTGGCTCCAGACCCTGGCAGGGGCTTGGGGACCTTGGCACAAAGTCAAAAACAACCGTGGCTTTGATTTTAGTGGGAAAAAGCTGCCAACTCTGTGTGAGGAATTACAATCCACAAGGGTTTGAGTACTGTGGTAGTTGAATTAACACAGGGTGAAAAAGTGGAATTTTGGAGCTTTTTAGAATGGGGTTCAGGGACAAGATGGAGACATTTGGGCGTGTCCTGACCTTCTTCTCCTTCTCCTTGCCCTCCATGTCCTGCTGTGCTGGTGACACTTTTCTGTTGGTTTAAGGCACAGACACACTGCCCAACACCAATGACAGATATTGGCACGTTATTGTAACCACGGCACACGGAGGTTTGGGTATAAAATGTGAACACTGCCCAAGGGGGGGAGTCTGTCACAGACTGACCTGCTGGACAGACCCAGCTCCTTCAGAAAACGTGTTCTAGAGAAGAGAAAATCAACAGCCTTGAGAAGCCGACCCTGTGCACTCCGACTTCTTCTCCAGGGAAGGTGTCAGGCATCTTCCCTAAAATCCATCTTCCCTAAAATCCATCTTCCCTAAAATCCATCTTCCCCAAAATCCAACCTAAACCTCCCCTGGCGCAGCTCCAGCGGGGAGCAGAGCTCTCCGTGGCTCTCAGGAGAAGCTGCAGGCCACTTGTGCCTGAGGAATTTAAAAATAAACATTAAAAGAAACCCAAAATAAAAAATATAAAATAAATTTAAAAAAAAAAAGATTAAAAAAAAACAATAAAAAATTAAATAAGGAATTGAAAAAAAAAAAAAAAAAAAAAAACCAGCAAGCACCGACATCCCTCCTGCTCCCTGAGACAAGAGCAGCTTGTTCAGGAAAGAATTCCAAGGAAAAGGGAAGGACACCTGAGGTCAGGAAAGAATTCTAAGAACATCAGAGGTCAGGGAGGAATTCCAAGGACTCCAGAGGTCAGGAAGGAATTCCAAGGAAGAGGGAAGGACACCAGAGATCAGGAAAGAATTCCAAGGACTCCAGAGGTCAGGAAGGAATTCCAAGAACATCAGAGGTCAGGGAGGAATTCCAAGGCAGAGCTGTCCTTCAGCACAGTGGGATCACCTGGACACTGCACTGAGTGCTGGAATTTCCAAGAGGGAGCAAAAAGCAGCAGGAGAGCTCAGTGAGTCCTGCTTCTCATCCCTGTTTGTATCCCATAATTCTATCCAGGCCCAGGATTTGCACCTGGCAGAATTTCTTGATTTCAGAGCCTGGAGATGGCCCAGTGCTCCCACATTTTCACCTTTTTGGTAAAAAAAAAACTTCCCATGAAATGAAATTCTATGAAACCAGCACCAATATTCACAGAAATCACAGTGCTGGCTTTGCACTGTGCTTCTCTTGCCATATTTATTCCTAACACTGGGAGAAGAAGAAAAAGGTCTGGAAAACAGGACTTCAAACAGAGGAGGTGACTTTCCATGGGATTTTTCAGATTCTTTTTTCAGGAATGATAACTCACCCCCAAGCCTGCCCTGAATTTCAGTGTGGTCTAATGGTTATGGGAAAAAAATGATACAGGAAAAAATAAAAATCAGTGGTTCTAATTTGATATAATGGCATAAAATCACTGCTAAAATAATGACATTCAGCTGGATTAGCCCTAACAACAGCAGCACTAATTAAAATTATTGCAGTTCTCTCTTAGTGTGAGGTTGGTGAACACCTGAGACTCTCCCCAGGCAGGAGTGGGTGAGTTTGGTTTTGGGGGTCGTTAGTTCAGCCTTGGTGAGCTGGGCAAAGGGGGCTCTTAATGAACATTAATTACCTGCCACTAATTAGGGCAGCAATAACAACACCTCTCCAATCATGCCGGGCTCTGCCAACCCCCTGCACTGGAGGAGATGGCAGGCAGGGACAGCTGTGCAAAATAAATCAGGATTTCCCTGGATTCCCCATCCCTGGCAGTGCCCAAGGCCGGGCTGGACAGGCCTGGAGCAGCCTGGGGTCGTGGAAGGTCCCTGCCCATGGAACAAAATCCCTTTCAAGGTCCCTTCAACCCAAATTATTCTGGGATTATTTCATTTGCAACTTTCTCTCTTCCATGCCCCAATCAAGGTTTTTTTTTTTTTTTCCTCCCCTGTTTTTTTCCCAGCCCTGCCGTGGCTCTGAGTGGCAGAAGTGAAGAAGCAGCTCCTGCAGGGAGAGCCACGAGGAGCAGACACAGAACCAGAGCTGCTCCAGGGCCTGCATCCACCCCCTGCTCCCAGGAAAGAGCCAAACCAATCCAAACCCTCCAGGCAGGGATGGAACAGGCAGCACCAGGTTGAATTTGAGAGTGGGAGTGAGAGAATTTAGACTGCAGCTCCTGCCTGGTGGCTTTCATAAACTCCTAAAGCTCCACCACCAACCCCGTGCAAACACCGAGCCCCCGGGGAAGCCACGAGCTCCCAAAAACTCTTGCCCTGACGTGGAAATCCTCCTCGTGGGCTCCCAAAGCAGGCAGACCGCGCTGAAAAAAAGCTGCCAGATGATTTTATTTGTGGCATCCACAGCGGATCTCAAGCAATTATCTGCTGAAAGGCAGGCTGGAGGAGGTGGCGAGTGTTTCCATAGCAATGAGCTGGCATTGCCTTGGTGACCAGGGGCTGCTGCTGCAGCACCCTGACCCCTGCACAGCTGAGCACAGCACGGAATTTCCTCCTCCCCTGCCTCGTGGTGGCTTTTATTGGAGCCCAGCCCCGGGCAGGAGTTGCCTCAGGTGGTTGTGCAGAGCCAGGGAAGCATCCTCAGTCGGTGGCAGGCAAGCCTGAATTAACCTCAGGCTACGTCAGGGAAGGTACAGGTTGGATATTAGGAAAAAAAATCTCACCGAAAGAATAATAAAGTACTGGAATTGTCTTCCCAGGGAGGTGGTGGAATGTGTTTAAATGGATGTGCTCTGAATGTGTTTAAAAAAAGACTGGTCGTGGCACTTGGTGCTACAGTCGAGTTGAGGTGTTGGGGCATGGGTTGGACTTGGTGATCTTAGAGGTCTCTTCCAACCTCATTATTCTGTGATCCTGTGAACCTGTCCCTCAGCCAGCTGCAAACCAAGCCCAGCTCCAATCCTGGCTGCTCCTGAGCCTCAATCCATGAACTGGAAAATGAAAGAGAGGAGACCCAGCACTTCATTAGCCCAGACATCAAAAGCAAAAGAATCCATCAGCGTTTAAACCCTTTAAGAGAGGTCACGCTGAGAGACAGATGTGTTAACAAGGTGCAGGAGTGGCTGGCACATCAAAAAGCAGCTTTGCAGCTTCCTCCCAGGTGAGGAGCTCATCCAGATTTCTGTGGGAGAGTCAGAACCGAGTCTGTCTCCCTCCAAACCGTCTCCAGGTAAAGTTTGTGTTGGCATAAAAGCCTCATCCCGAGCTCACGTGGCAGGAAATTGTTGCATCTCTGCCTTTGAGAGCTCCCACTGCTTCCTCTCCCAGCTTTTATGGCTGGACCGACTCCTGATCCCACTGAAGCATTCCTCGAGTTCCTTTTCAAGTCCAAGCCCTGCACTCCACAACCCCAAAGTGGAGGTGCTGAACAAAACCCCAAAGGCACCTTCGGGTGCAGAAGTGGGCACGGCAGAGGTTTGGGGGAGCAGCAAAGGCTGGGAGAGAGGAGTGAGGAGGGAAGTGGGGACCTGCTGCCTCTGAGCTGCAGGGAACAGGCTCCCAGCTTGGCTCCCAAAACGGAATGGTGGAATCTTAAATATCAATCCTGGATGGAAAGGAGCCACAGGGATCATCCAGCCCTGCCCAGACCCCCCAACAACCCCACCCTGGGCATCCCTGGAGCGCTGTCCAAACCCTCCTGGAGCTCTCACAGCTTCGAGGCTGTTCCCATTCCCTGGGGAGCCTGGGCAGTGCCCAGCACCCTCTGGGGGAAGAACCTTTCCCTGAAATCCAACCTAGCCCTCCCTGGCACAGCTCCAGCCATTCCCTGGATCCCAGCAGCTGCAGATCCCGAGGAGTTTCCCCTCAGCCTCCTCCTCTCCGGGCTGGCTGAGGCACAGAAAAGTCCAGGGACACGGCCAAAACTTCACATCCTGTTGACACAGCTCCCCGGAGCCACACAGAGCCCAAAGCAGAGTGCAGCGACCCTAAAGACACACAGCCACATGCTCTAACAAGTCCTTCTACTCCAAGCACACCACTCCCGAGTAGATCTGGTACTTTCCAGGCCAAATTCCTCGTTTAAACAAAACTCAGGAGCTATTTTGTCTCCTTTCAGCAAACCTCCCTTAAAATCACCCAGCCAGGGCTTCACACTCCAGCCACGGGAGGCTGAGGAAGCACAAGGGGACAGTGCCAGCCTGGCAGGGGACACTGGGCAGCCTGGGGGACAGGCAGAGCATCCCTGCCCTCAGCCACAGGAACGGGGACATCTGGAGAACACACCAGGAATGTTCTGGAGCGCCCTGTGCCTCCTGGTGACTGCTCCCCCCTGGGATTTGAACATATGGCTGCAGCAAGCCTGCCCAGTGCCACTGTGGGTTTTTTTTAAAGCATCCAACCAGTCCCCCAGGCTCCCCAGCCTGCGTTTCCCCTCCCTATCAAACAAGGGAAAAGAATTCAATTTGGGGTTTCGAGAGCTTCCAGCTCAGAGATACAATTAGAAAAATATTCACTGCAGATGATGATAAATAACCCTGGGCTGGAGAACCTCGGCAAAGATCTGTTCTTCAGGCGGGTGTGATGACACAAAGCCTTCTGCAGGGCTGTTTTACAAGCTTTCCCCCGAGCCCAAACTTGTTAACCTTCATTTCCCTGCCTGTTTGCAGAGGAGTGACAGCTGCAGCCATAAATCCAGCACTCAGGTTTCCTGTCAGAGTTAAAAAATCAAATGTGGATGAAACCCTCTGCTGTTACACCCTGACGAGCAAGGAGGAGGGGAGGAAAAAAAAGAAAAAAAAAAAAAAAAAAAGGAGTGGGAGGAAATCCACGGCTTTCAAATAATTTCTGAAATACAAAAGGACTTGTGCAAGTTGGGTGGGAAACACGCACTGCATGGTTTCCTTCCCTCATTACCTGTCTGGGAGCCTGAGCCTGCCTGTCCATCACCCTCTCCAGGTTAAACTCAGCCTCGGGAAGAGGGAAAAGCTGTTCTTGGGAAAGGAGGGAGCTGAGGAACATCCCCCAGCCACCAGACTCCCCCCAGTGCAGCCAGGGAGGGATCCCTGCTGCTCTGGGGTGTCTGTGTGTGCTGGGAGCCTGGCAGGGGTGCCAATCCCATCATTCCAGCCTGGAGAGGTGGGGACACAGCCAGGGAGACAAGCAGAAAAATGGGAAACTCTTTTGGATATTTTGCAGAAGTGTTTTTTTTTTTTTTTGGGGGGGGGGGGGGGGGGTTATGAGTCGTTCCCCTGCATCCCCTCTGGCTCTGACGCTTCCAGAGGCACAAATTGGGATTTCTGGCTGTGCCCAGCCTGCAGCCCAGCCGCCCTGGCACACGCAGCAGCACATCAGGAGCTCCTCCAGAGCCACCCGAGGTGCTGATCCGTGCTCCTGGCAGCTCCAGGAAGGCTCTGCAGCACTCACAGGTCACTCTGAGGAGATAATTGCCCAGCAACCCACGCTGTTCTCAGCCTCTCTGGCCCAAAATCATCTCCACAAAGGACTTTCAACTCTTCCTCCGGGACAAACGATGCCCTCAGGGTGGATGTTTTGCCCCTGAACCCTTCAGGAACCAAAGGAAAATGCTGATTCTCTCCCATATCCTGTTCTCTCCCCAGTGGTTTCATTTATTCCCGTTTATTGATTGGATTTGAGGCAGCTCAGAGCTGGGAAATTCCTGCCTGGTGTGCCTGGGGAACAGAGAGCCAGGGATTTGTGCCCCCGATCCCAGCTCTGCTCCAGGTGCAGTTCTGGGAGCTGCCAGCACCCCCTGGCCTCCCACCCCACCCCAATCCAAAGGAAAGAACCAATCCATGTATAGTCATGTCGAGAGACAGGGAATTACAGGATCCATCTGTCTGCAGCAAAGCCAATTCCCTCTGGAGAATATAAAATTAACTCCTTTTTTTTTTTTTTTTTTTCTTTTTTCTTTTTTTTTTTTTTGGATTTGTTTTCTCTTTTTTACTACAGTCACAACTTTCAGATTTGTCTGCGTGTGGGACAAGGAGAGGACAAGGACAGGGAGAGAGGAGATATTAATCTGGACAGGGATGAGGCAGGAGAGAAAACTCCTGGGAAAGTGGTCTCCTGGCCCATCCTCCCTGCTCTAAAAAAGCTTTGCCACTGATGCTCCGAGGCCTGTGCACAGTGTTTTTCCCAAATTGGGAGTCAGGCTGTCTTTAGGGCTGTAAACCAGACAGTGCAAACAAAAATAGAGCTGGAAAAAGAATGTGAGCAGGGATGCCAAACCTCCCTCATTTCCAAGAGCCTCGCTCCTCTCGCATCAGCTTTCCACCCCACTCCTAAAAAGCATCCCCATCCTGGGACACAAAACCCCGGGAGGAGCTGGCAGGGTGACATTTTCAACTTCACTCATCATTCTGGGAAATCTCACTGGTTAAAAGCTGAGGAGAATCCTTGCCTGGGCTGGCAGCAGGGGGAATGGAGCTGTTCAGGTGCCCGGGGGAAGGGGCTGCATTGCCACCCTGAGCATCTTTAATCCCACCTGGCTGCTCCCCCCGTGCCTTCACAACGTTTTTCTCAGTTTCATCTGCTTTAGGGGTGCAAGGCTCTGCTCCCATTCCCGATTTTATCATCCCTTGCAATAACTCAAAGTCACTAAAACTGGAAAAGACTTCCAAGATCATCGACACACCACTAAGCCACATCATGAAATGCCACATCCACTGATTTTCCCAACGTTTTCAGGGGTGGTGACCCCACCGCTGCCCTGGGCAGCCCCTTGCAGTGTTTAACCACCCTTCCAGTGAGGAAATATTTCCTAAAATGCCACCTGGCACATCTGGCTGGCACAGAGCACATTGCAATCCTGGTCTCAGGGAACAAAAAAAAAAAAAAACAAAAAATCCCAGGAAATGCAAGATGGATGCAGAAACATCCTCAGCTGATGGTGTTCCAGCAGCTCCTCCCTCCTGTGTCAACCCAAGCCACTCCTTGCTTCCCAAGGTGCCAAAGTTTTCCTGCCTCAGCCTTCCCCAGTTCCCTCTCTGCTCTCCCTGCTTTTGTCCCTGCTTCTCCTGGAGGCTCCTGGGAGGATGGGAGCTGCTGGAGGGACCTGCCTGGGGCACTGTGACATCTCTGGGGTCCCTGATCACAGCTGGCACCGGGCAGACCCCGGAGCTGTGCCTGGGACTTGTCCTTTGTCACCCAGGGGCTGCCTGTGGAACACAGATTTGCTCCCCTGCTCAAAGCCACCCTCAGCCTCCTCTTCCCAAAGCCAGTCCCAGATGAAAAGCAGAGATCTGGCTGGCAGCAGAAGGCCCAGACCCAACAAAAGCCCCTCTGTGGTGAGGGAGCCACTCCGTGCCCGCGTCCCTCTGCACAAAGCGGCCACACGGTGCCAACCCTGCAGCACATCAGAGCCACTGTCCCAGCAGCAGGGCCTGGCTGGCATTCCCACACATTCCTGATGGAATGCAGCTGCCAGGAGCACTCTGCTCCCCCCCTGGGGGCTGGATCCTGCTGGGTTTATTTTACCTGCCAGCTGAAACTCAAACATCCTGGCTGCAGCCACCCCGGGGCTTTGGAGAGGGGGTTGTGTGGGGATCAGGGCACTGGGGATGGATCCAGAATGGAAAAAAAAAAAAAAAAAACACCACATCTGGGGGGGGTCCTGCACGCTGTGGGACTGAGCACACCCCCAGTGTGCAGGCAGCAGGGAAAGCTGTCACTGTCACCTGCCTGCCTGTCACTGTCCCCTTCTATCCCAACCCCTCGCCAGAGAGAACAACTGATGGCAGAAGTGAGGGGAAGCAGGCACTGGGAAACGTGCCTGCAGTCCCACGGGGAATTTTGGGATATTCCCATGGCTGATGAGCACAAAGCCCCCACTGCTCTGGCTCTGCCCGGGGTGCCAGCGCTGGGGTGAGTTACGACCTCAGCCCTGCCCTGCTGAGGTGCTGCTCCTGTCTGCTCCAAGGCCCAGGAAGGGAAGGATCTCTGGGATCTCTTTCCCTTATATAGTAAAAAAAAATATCCCAAGAGAAGGAAAACAGAGCAGGGGAGGAGCCCTTAAATTGGAGAAAAGGGGGAGAGAGGAGGCTCCGTGTGGAAGGACGCGGTTTATCCATGACCATGATCCAGCAGCGAGCCAGGACACCTGGAATTTCCCTGCCACCACTTCCTGCTACCCTGCCTCCGATCCCCGATTCCCTCTGAGGTGGGAATGACACCTTCCAGGTGGAAATCTCCACGTGGGAGCTGCTGCTGGCTCTGACCAGGGGGGATCCCCAACCTGGTGCTGACCTGACAGCAAGAGGGCCTGGATGGATGGATGGAAAACATCCCTTCATCCCAAAGTTCCCCAGGAAAAGCCCGTCCCTGAGGTGGGGACAGAATTCAGGTTATCCCCAAGCTGTGGAAAAAGCAGAATTTCCATCACTGATGTGTTCTCCACTGATCCAGCCAAGGCTTGGGGAGAGTTGTCCTCTCACTGCTGGGACCTTGGAGAGGGAGCAGGGGAGGGAGAGCTCGGGGTGCAGCTGGCACAGCCCAAAGCACTCCTGAGGGCAGCAGGAGGCTCACACCATCCACACAACAGCCACAAACACACCGGGCTGAATTTTCACATCCCAGCCTGGGCTGGGGGAATCAGTTTTCCTCAAATCCTGCCAGACTGCGAGTCCTGAAAATTGGATCCTGCAGAAATCTGGAAGAGAGAACAAGTTTTGCCGGGTGAAAGCGCGAATCTCAGCTCAGGGTGGTGTTTTATTGACTCACAACTCAAAAGGAATTTCAGCAATTTGCTTCAAACACTGCTGAAAAATCCTGCTTTGCTTTCTGAGTAAGTGCTGAGCTTTCCATGCCAAACCAATTTTTCAAGGCAAAATTGACAAACGCTAAAACAGGACGTCACTGCTGAAGCGAGCGCTACCTTCAATCGCACAGAATGACTTTTTTACTCCAGAATAATAAAATGTTCTACTCAAAACCAACACTCCTCTCACTCTGACAAGCCACGGACCACTGGGTGCACCTCAAGGTCAGCTCCTGCTCCAAAGGCAGCTGCTCCCAACGAAACACGCCACGGATGAGGGATCAGAAAAGCAATTAAAAGCTCTTTGAACAGCAATAGCTTGGAACAAATACTAATTTGTACTTCTCTGCTGAGGAGAGAATATAAAATAACGTTTCTAGCGCCATTTGATGTAAATGGAGCTTTTTATGTGAAGTCATTACGAGCATCAACAGCTCCTTCAGTGAATTCTTCTGGGAAGCTGAGTGGGGGGCTCGTGCATCATTTCCCTCTGCAGGGATAACACCAGCAGCTCTCCCGGGCAAATGAGGGGCTCTGTCCTTCTCCCGGATAAGCACAGAGCTGGGAATCGAGGCAGCCTGAAGGAGCAGCAATTATTTCCTCAGAGCACTCAGTGATGCTGACTCTGGGGCAGAAAGGAATCTGTTTTTCCACTTGGAAGCGTCCTGGAAGAGGATCCCTGTGCCAGGTGTGCCAGCCAAAGGTGGTGCCTTCGGAGTGCCCCGTTCCCTGCTCAGTGCTGCAGTGCCATGGCACATTCTCAGATCCTCTGGAGAGCTGTCAGCTGCAATGAATGCAGAACAAAGCCCGTCCAATGTTCTGAAATCGCCTGGAGGATTAATGCAAGGATCTTTGTGCTTGGCTCTCCTAATCCGTGGGAGCGCCCGTTGTGCCGGGGATGGACGGATTAATAAATTAATAAATAAATTTAAAATAAATAAATAAACACAGCACAGGAGGGGGAAAACAAACAGCCCAGGGAGGACTCCACAGCAGGCAATTAACCTTTGAAATCCAAGCTGTGCTGCTGCTAATGAACAGCCCCCTGGAACCTCTGAATTCCCAGCCACGTCCCAGGTGGAGCTGGCCCTGAACCCTGCGGATGTCCCGGGCAGGATCCGACTGCTCCCAGGGCCTGCAGTGCCAAGGAAACGCTTCCCATCAGCAGCTGCCCCATCTCCTGCCACCAAGGGGCTGTGCTGCCCTGAGAAAAGCTCTGCAAAGCAGTTCTGGCATCTCCTCATTTCCCCAGGAGCCGCCCTGGCCACAGGCACGGGACAGGATCCCCTGGAGGGTTTGGAACCACGGTTTGGAATAGGTGGTAGGGAGAGATTCTCCCCTGGGAGGGTGGGCAGGCCCTGGCAGATTCCCAGAGAGGCTGTGGCTGCCCTGGGAGTGTCCAAGGCCAGGCTGGATGAGGTTTGGAGCAGCCTGGGATGGTGGAAGGTGTCCCTGCCACGGCAGGGGGGGGATGAGATGTTGATATTTCAAGTCCCAAACCATTCCATGACTCCACCCAAGCCCCGTGCACTAAAGGTAAAGCCAAGAGCAGCCAGGTGAGCAGAGTGGTGGGAATTCCACATTCCCATAAAAACACAGACTGAAGTCCTGAGGGGCCTTGGACGTGGCCAGGGCTCTCTTTGTCTGGAGGCTGTGGCAGCACAACCCCAGCTCCTCCCTCTGACAGGACGGGATCCAGGGAATGGGATGAAGTCGTCCCACAGGAGGGCTAGGTTGGATTTTAGGGAAAGGTTCTGGGCACTGCCCAGGCTCCCCAGGGAATGGGCACGGCCCCGAGGCTGCCAGAGCTCCAGGAGGGTTTGGACAGCGCTCCAGGGATGCCCAGGGTGGGGTTGTTGGGGGGTCTGGGCAGGGCTGGATGATCCCTGTGGGTCCCTCCTAACTCAGGATCTTCTGTGATTCCAAAGACAAAGAAGTCCCCAGGAGCCCGGGGGGTTTTGCCTCCAGCCTGGCACCTTCCAGCCTCGATTCCCTCATCCACAGGAGCTGGACAATGATGCTCCACTGCCTCAAGAGGGCTCCGTGAGACCTCTCTGCAGAGCTCCGCCGCGTCCCAGGGTGAGAGGAGGAACAGCAGGACCGGCCCCGCTCCGTCCCCCCTCAGAACCCCTCACCCTTCCCACACACACACAGCGCTGATGCTTTGGCTCTGATCACCTCCAATAAAAACCGATTTTCTGTGTCCGTCTATCTGCAAAGCCACTGGGGACTACGGAGAAGTTGGGAAAAAACAAAAAAAACAAAAAAGGCAAGAAGCAATGAAAAAAAATGTATAAAAGGGATTGGGCATTTCCCTATGGACACTGAGGGTTGGGATGGGCTTCCCTGGGGCTGCTGCTCTGGTTTGTTTGCAGTTTGATCCAGCCACAAAACGGCCCAAAAAAAGTGGTCAAAGTCAAGGGCAGAGAAGCTGCTGAAGCTCTTTCACTCCGAATAAACGGTGGGAAGTGTTGGTGGGACGGGTTTCCTAGAGAAGTTGTGGATGTTGCATCCCTGGATGTGTCCAAGACCAAGTTGGGTAGGGAACAACCTGGGACAGTGGAAGGTGCCCATGGCAAAGTGGATGAACTTTAGAATTCCAAACCATTCCAGGGTTCTGTGGTTGTGTTTTACCGGCATCCAGCAGAGCCCTTCCCATGCTGCCACCAGCAGAGCACAGGCTTCCCTGGATTCCCTAAAAACTGCTCTTGGAGTAACACAGAACAGCTTGGTGGGAGCAAGGAAAACAGAGGAGAGCCACAGAGCAGCTCCTAAATCCTTTTCAAGTGGGGAATGGCTTCCAGATTTGGGAGGATGGAGAAGACAACAACGGCAACAACCCACACCTGGTTACAGCCTGGAGAGGCTCAGAACTTCCCACCTGGAATCCTCTGGAAGCAGACGCTGGGCAGCAGCCAGAAAGATGTGACCCCACTGTTTTTCCTGCCAGGCTCACGACCCCAAAGGGAGCTTTTCCCTCTCCCTCCACCCCAACACCTCGCTGTGGCTCCGGGACACTTTGCCCAGACACCTCCTCCTGCTCTCCACACGAAGCAGCCCCACCCCGAGCCTTGCAGCCAATTCTCACACGAGGGGGGCTCCCAAATCCCCCCGCTTTGCCCACAGAAGTGCCAAAATCCAGGGCAGTTTCCTGCTGGATTTGGACAGTGCCTCAGCCCCGGGACACGGCTGGGAGGAGAGGCCTCGGGTGAGGTGTCACCACGCTGGGCTCTGACACTCCACAACTCATTATCCCAGTGTCCCAGGCACGTGGGAGAACTTTTCCAGGTTTCACTTCCATTTTCCTCCCTTTTTATTGGGCAGTGCCTGCGAGCAGAGCTGGCAGGAATCTGCCACTCCGCAGCCAAAAAGCTTCGGAATCTTTATTGCCATTGGCTTTGAGATGCCCTAAAGCCAAGCTTTTACAAGGTAAAATCCAATAAAAGCCAGCCAGCTACAGCTCTCCTTTGTTAGCAGCAAGGCTGTAATTATCCCAATTCGCCTTTATGGGACTGACTGGGGACACACTCCATGTGATCCCTGGATTTTCTCCTGCTGCCTGCCTCAGGTTTTCCCCAAGCTCCCATCACAGCAAAATCCAAGGGCTGACAAAGCTGTATCTGCCTGACAAGGGAGTATCCATGCAGAAATGAGGGATGAATGGCCTATTCAGAAGGCACTGACAAGGTGTATTTCCCAATTTTAGAACTTCTTGTGGAACAACGAAGCAGGATTCAACAGGGAGCTGACAGGGACAGCTCAATCTCTGCTGGATTTGGACACTTTGCTGTAATTCTGATTTGTCGTTCACAGCTGAGGTTGTTTTAGCTGAGTCCTCTTTTTTTTTTTTTTGAAAGAAAATAAGTCTTAGCCTAAAATAGGGGAGGTTAAAGCACAGAAGCGCAGAGAAAATGAAGTAGCAGCACTCCAGAGGGTTTTTTGTCATGGTCCTGAGCAGTGTTTAATCCTAGGAAATGATGGAGAAGGAGCTGCAGAGCCTCTTGTCCTGCCTTTGGGTGGATTATGCTGCTCTGCCTTTCCTCCTCATTGCCAAACAGACAGCCCACAGAAGAGAGGAGGAGCAGCTTTAAAAATAACCCTGACCTGGTCATGACCCTGCAGGGAAGGTTTTAGGGAAGCACTGGGTGCCTTTGATCCCAGAAAAACAGATCCTGGCCTTGTTGGGATGCGTTTCCTGCACCTGACACAGAGGTGACACGAGAAATTCCTCGACAAAACAGTGGAAAATCCCCAATTTTTCCAAGCAAGAAAAGCCCAGAAGAACAGAACTTTGCCAGGGTGACCAAGTGGAGATGCTCCCCTGTCTCAGCTCCCTCTCCCATGGCTCAGCCCCTCCAGTCCCAGGCTGTCCTCAGCTGCCATCCCAACACTGGGAAGAACGGCACCATTCCTCTTCCCTCCCTCCAAAAACCTCAATAAAGTCCTACTCACACCCTGCGAGAGCAAATTAAAGGGTTTGGAGCCTTCAGGGACGCCCTAATTTCTTTTTCTTTGTTGCTTTTAGTATTGCCTGATAGTTTAAGTCTTACTTGAAGGTCCAGATCAAAGAAGAAATTTCTGCCTGGGTTATCTCCAGCAGAACCATCGGACCACAGTTATTTCCACCACAAATATCCCTACTTAACTGAATAATTCCCAGCCAACGAGCAGCCAGGCTCTGAGCAGACACATCCACCACAGACATCTCAGCTCTGCACGCCCCCAGCAGCACTTCCAGCTGTCCCACACCCCAAAGGCTTCTCCCGCTCCTCACGGGGTCATCTTCAGCCCCATTTCCAACCAGGAAAACCCTCGTTCCTCCTGGAATCACTTTAGAGCCGCCTCGAGGAGCACCCAAACCCCGAGGAGGAGCCCCCGAGGTCGCTCACCTGCTCGTGGTACTCGATGCCCATGCTGAGGGTGTTGATGAGGATGGCGATCATGATCCCGCGGTTGAAGTATTTGCTCTCCACGATCCTCTTGAGTTTGGTGCCGAAGGCCTTCCAGAGCTTCATCACCTTGTTCCTCTCCTTGGCTTTCTTCTTCTTCCTCCTCCTCCTGCCCCGCTGCTGCTGCAGCTGGTCCCGGTGGTCGCCGTGCCGCAGGTCCTGCGTGAACTCGTAGACGCCGTTGCTGTCGGAGTCGCCGTTGCTGTCGGAGTCGCTGAGGGCGAACTCGGGGTCGTCCAGGAGGCTGGCGCAGAAGGGACAGTCCTGCAGCTCGCAGCTCAGCCCGGGGCCACCAGGGCTGGGCAGAGCCCCGGCCGCGCTCAGCCCCGACAGCCGGCTGGGCGTCCGGCGGAGACCTGCGGGGACAAGGGCACCCTGAGACACCAGGAGACACCATGAGACAGCAAGAGACACCATGAGACGCCACGAGACATCGAGAGACATCAAGAGACATCGAGAGACATCGAGAGACATCAAGAGACATCGAGAGACATCAAGAGACATCGAGAGACATCAAGAGACATCGAGAGACATCGAGAGACATCAAGAGACATCGAGAGACATCAAGAGACATCGAGAGACATCAAGAGACACCACTGAGACACCATGAGCCAGCAAGAGACACTGGGAGCCACTGAGAGCCACCAGGCACCAAGACCCACCGCTGAGAGCCACCAAGAGACACTGCTGAGAGCCACCATGCACCGAGAACCATTGTGAGACACCACTGAGAACCACCAGACACTGAGAGCCACCGTGAGACACCAAGAGACCACTGAGAGCCACCATGCACCGAGAACCATTGTGAGACACCACTGAGAGCCACCGAGACACTGCTGAGAGCCACCGTGAGACACCAAGAGACCACTGAGAGCCACCATGCACCAAGACCCACCACTGAGAGCCACCATTCACCGAGAGGCATTCAGAGACACCACCAAGAGCCACCATGCACTGAGAGCCACCATGAGACAGTGCTGAGAGCCGCCATGTACCAAGAGCCACCGCTGAGACACCACTGAGTGCCACCACGCACCGTGAGACACCACTGAGTGCCACCATGGGACACCACCGAGAGCCACCAGACACCAAGAGTCACCATGGGCCACTGAGAGCCACCGTGGGCCATGAGCCACTGTAAGACACCACTGAGAGCCACCACGTGCCATGAGCCACAGAGAGCCACCACTGAGTGCCACCGTGGGCCATGAGCCACTGAGAGCCACCACTGAGAGCCACCGTGGGCCATGAGCCACTGAGAGCCACCACTGAGAGCCACCGTGGGCCATGAGCCACTGTAAGACACCGCTGAGAGCCATCATGCACCAAAAGCCACCGTGGGCAACCAAGAGCCACCATGTGTCAGGAGAATTGTGCACCAGAAGCCACCATGCACCAAGAGCCACTACACACTGTGAGCCACTGAGAGCCACCACATGCCAATGTGAGGTCATTCCCCCTTGTCCTGTTGTTCCCTGGGAGCAGAGCCCGACCCCCCCGGCTGTCCCCTCCTGTCAGGGAGCTGTGCAGAGCCACAAGGTCCCCCCAAGCCTCCTTTTCTCCAGGCTGAGCCCCCACAACTGCTCCTCACAGGAATTATTCTCCAGACCCTGTAAAAGCCTTCCATCCATCTATCCTCCCAGGCAGCTCTGGTTTTGCCTCACTTTCCCCTCTTGGTCCCTCTTCCCGCCCTCCACGGGCTCTCCACTCTCATTTTGTGTCCCAGGCCCAGTGATGGGCCCATCCCTCCCTTTCCTTGCTCCTGATTATCCCGGAGCAGGCTCCCATCATTAACGATCTCTGAGCGCTCTCAAGCTCTTCCACCCAATTTAGCCACCGCTGCCATTTAGTTCCTAATGAGGAGGGAGAGGGAGAAGGGACCAAAGGTGGCTGCTGGGATCGCAGCTCGGAGAGTCACCGAGTCCCCTCAGCCTCCTTCAGCCTCTAATAAAGCTCAGGTGGATTCGCTGCCTGAGGCACAGGGCTGAGCCTTCAGGGGGATTTAAAATCAAACTCATGTTTTGTGGTGTGAGGAGAAATGCTGGTTGTCCTGGAGCCAGGGAATGGAAGGACAGGGACAAGAGTAACTGGGATGATTTGGGTGGAACGGCACCCAGATTTTATTTCCTCCTATTTAGCAGTCCAATCCTTAAGTTTCCTCATATTTAGGAACCTTATTCTCAGTCTCCTTATATTTAGGAACCAGATATTAATGGCACGATCACGGGATCCTTCCCACAAAATTCTGTTTAAGCATCAGTTCCTTGAGGTTCATGGACATAAGGCAAAGGGACAATTTCCCCCTCTCACAGAACCATGGAAAAGCTCACCAAGTCCATTAAGCCATATCCAAAAGTGCCACATCCACTCGTGGTCCCTGTCTGGAGGTGGGACGGCGACCACTTGGATGAGTTTTGGGGAGCCCAGGCTAAAAGCAGTGGCTGCTCCTGGCTCTGAGCCCTGGAGCCTGGAGCTCGCCCAGCAGGAACGCTGATTCCAGCCCCAGCTCCAAACCCAGCCGACGCATCCCCTCGCTGGAAAACCGGGATGTGACAAGAGTCAAAGCACGTTTTCCTCGCCGGAATGTCACACGGGTGACAGTGGCCTTCAGAAGGGCCTTGAAGGACGGGCCCGGCTCCTGGGCATTGCGTCAGAGCCGCCGCCGGGAGCGGGAATGTTTTGCCCCTTGCACGGCTCGGGACCGAGCCAAGGGGGGAAGGCTCAGCCCAGCCCCGGCAGCAGCACAGGGAGGGGGTTTGCCAGATGGCTTCTAATGCTATCAAAGTGTTAAAAAATGATATGAAAAGCCCTGGCGCCGCAGATGTCTTCAAAATACCAGAGTCTCCTTGGCTGCCTGCTAAAATAACCTCCAGCATTGCAGGGCACGGGAACACGGGGAACAGGCTGTACTCGGAGCTCTTCAAATCCACAACAAAAGAGGCAGGAGAAAGCTCTCTCCCACTACTGCATCCTTCCCAGCAGACACCAACCTGGGGCTGGGAGAGCCCGGGCTGTTAATGCTCCTTCAAGCTCTCAATTAGCACTTCTGTGCTCTCCCTGCACAAGTCTTGCACTGAACACGCTCTGCTTGTTGGCTTGGGAGGGGAGAGAGAGAATTAAAGGCTCTTTGTTTCCCCCAAAAAAGGCTGAGGGAGGGTTGGGGAGAGCTTGGGATTCTTGCTCGTGGCTCCTTTGCTGAGTTTTAGGGATGGAGGAATGGGAATTGGGGGCTGTGCCTGGCAGAGCTCCACCCCGGCACCTTAAAGATCATCCCAAAGCCTGGAAGTCACATCCAGCACCCCTGGAAGCCACATCCATCACTCCTGGTGCAGAACTGACCCCGACTCAGCCCTGCAGGAGTGGCTGAGTGGGAAGAAGGGCCTGGAAAGAGGCAGATCCATGGAAGGGAAGAGCTGGGCACTCCCAGGATCTCCAGGTCTGCCCCGAATCCCTCCCCAGCCCATTTCCCTCCAGGGGTGGATGAGCAGCCTCTCCCCTCCTTCCAGCCTTTCCCAGCTGTGAGCACACTTCTGGAAGAGACAAAACAATTCCAGGAGATTTGTTTAAAGCGTTTTGGCATCCTCTGGGCTGAAGTCCCTCTGTGGAAAGAGGACACTGTAATTGCATTATTAATGACAACTCAATCTAATCCCAGCTTTCAAAGAACCACCCCAGGCTGCGGGAGAATCTCCTAAATCACTGAGTTGGCTCGGGGATGTCACAGCTGGGACTGAGATTTGGGCCTTTCTTCTCCTAAAAAGGACCCCAGCAGCAAGCAGGAGGATCCAAAGTCTGACTTCAAGAGCTCTTCCTGCTCCTTTCTTTCCCAGTTCCAGCCTTCTGCAGAGCCTGGGTTTTTATCTCAAGGTAAAAACGCATTCTCCTAAAAACCTTCATTAATTGGCACAGCTAAGGATGAAGCAGTGATTTATAAAAAGTCCTCGCTGAACAACAGAACTGTTGGCAGTAACCTTGCCCCCCGTGCCAAGCTCCCGAGCGTTCGGAAGCGCCTGCCCGAGGCAGTTCCTATAAACAATCCACTTTTACCCTTTTGTGTGGTCCTTAAAAACAACAAAATTAACAAAGGCAAGGCTCTCGAACTCTCTGTCAAGCAAGCTTTCCTGTGACACCCCCAAGCCAGGCTTGGTATTTTTTCAGCCCATCCATCACCAGGATAAATATTTGTGTCCATGCAGACGCAAATAAACAGTTTTGGAAAACACAGGCATTGAAAAAACCAAATGACGAGTTTGGCTTAAAGAGATTAAAAAAAAATAGAAGCTGGATCTTTGTGACTTTTCACTGTTGGAGGGCTTAAGAGTATTTTGCAGCTTTTAGCTCCAGCCACGAGGACTGGAAAAACATTTTATAAAATAGAAATCCAAGTGTTGCGTGTAATCACTGCTCCAGTGGGTGATTTATATGTGAGGGGAGATAAAACCTCCCTGCCTGTGCTGGGGTGGCTGCATCTGTGCACAGAGGATGGGACAGAGGCACTGAACAGTTCCCCAAAATGCTCCCCAGATGGAATGGAGCCCCAAATCTGCAGGAAAACTCACTTGCACATTTCTTCTGCACACAGGGAAAGCCTGAGATGTGCAGCTCTGCTCCTGTCCTGCCCTCCACACGTCCTCTGAGCACTGAAACTGCTGCTCCTCCTTGCCAAAAAGAGATTCAGAGGCTCCAGGGCCCATCAGAGCAGAACTGGAAGCGTCTGGTTCGAGTTCTTTCGGTGCCTGCCTGTTTTAAACGTCTCAGTTTGCTTTATCTTGTGCTTCTCCTGCAGATTCCACCTGCTCATCCTCTTCCAGGCACCACCTCCCAGCCCCTGGGGGCTCTCTGCTGGAGCTCCAGCATCCACTGGAGGTGTAATCCCAGGGGCTGCAGAGCTCTGGCTTTGGGTGGGAAGAGCGGGAGCACCTCCAGGACATCACAAAGCACACGAGAGCTCAAGCCCTGATTTTGTAGCCACAGCAGAGAGGCCTCCAGCAGTGGCCTGGACCACCCATGACGGTAAATCCAAAAATTCACGTGTCCCACCTCTGGCCCCAGCACACTCCCATCATCCCAACCCTCAGCTCCGCGCAGGGCTGCCGCTAAAACCTCGGCTCTTGAGCCGTTTGCCCTCCTCCCAAAAAAAAACCCCAGCTCGGTTGCCCTTACCATGCTCTCCCACCAGCTGCTGCAGCTTCCCGTACGAGTCCAGGCCCAGATTCCCCGGGCTGTTCCCCGCGGCCGCCGGAGAACTCCCGTTCCTCTTCCCTTTGGGCAGCGCCGCCGAGCCGCCCTTGCCGCCGGGGGAGGGCAGGATGGTGGGGTAGTTCATGCCGCCGTGGCTGCCCAGCCCGGCCGCTTTGCTGCCCACAGGGCTACCGGTGGCCTTGCAGCCCCCCGGGGGCCCCTCCACGTGGCAGTCGGCGTGGTAGATGCTGTGCACGGCCCCGGCGGGGCCCGGCGGCCTGGGCGAGGCGGGCGGGGGCAGCATCAGCTGCCGGCCCGGCTTCATCACCTGCAGCTCCAGCTCGCAGAGCTCGGGGTTGGCACGAGGCCCCCGCGGGCTCCCGTTGCTGATGTGGTAGTGGTGGTGGTGGTGGTGGTGGTGGTGGTGGATCAGGTGGTGGATGGAGGTGATTCTCCTCCTGCCCCGCTGGCTCTGCCCGCCGCCGCCGCTGTTGGGGTTGACTTTTTTCCGGCGTTTGCTCTGCCAGTTGTTGTAGAGGCGGATGGTCCTTCTCTTCACCTTCCTGAAGATGTGGCAGATGTACTTGAGCAGCTCCTCGTAGCAGCTGCCCGGCTCCGAGAAGCTGGCGATGGTGCTGTCGTTGGACAGGTAGCGCGCCCGCTGCTCCTGCATCAGCTGGTTCTCCCGCTGCTTGGTCTCCGAGAATTGGGTGGCGATCACCACCAGGCACAGGTTGATCATGAAGAAGGAGCCGACCTGGTGGGGAGGACAGGGGAAGGAGTCAGCAGGGATGGCAGGCAGTGAGGGAAGCTGCTCGCCGCCACGCGCGGTTCTCGGCAATCCTGGGATTCCCGAACGCGCCAAATCCCGGGGCTGCTCGCCAAACGTGCTGTCAACGTGTGCCTGAGCTGCTAAATCTGCTCTGAAGCATGATCAATAATTTTAGCAACAGCCTTCTCCACTCTCCTCTCCTCTCAGCAGGGACATTTGCTCAGACAGGTGCAGGAAACACACACGGTCCCCAGCACAACGGTGCTTTGGACATTCACAGAATCACAGGACAAACCAGGCTGGAAAAGACCTTTGGGATCATCGAGTCCAGCGTCTGACCCAACACCTCCTCATCAACCAAACCATGGCCCCGAGTGCCACAGTTTCCCCTCCTGGTCTCGTTAAACACATCCAGGGATGGTGACTCCAGACCCCCTCCCTGGGCAGACCATCCCCAATCACTCTTCCCGTGAAGAACTTTTTCCTGAAATTCGGCCAACCTGCAGGGAAAGATGATTTCAAGTCCAATTTGTGCTGGTTTGAAACATCCTCTTCTCTTCTTCAATCATTTCACACCCCAAAAGAGTGTGAAATCATTCTGGGGGTACAGTCAGGGCCCGTGGACCTGTGACCTGGTGCTCCTGTGGCTCCCTGACACAGAAAAGCATCTCCAGGACACTCAGTGCTCCCGAGGGGCTGATTCAGTCTCTGGGTGAGCTGACACGTTCTTGGGTGACACCAAGTTCTCAAAATGAAGTCCCAAGGACAAGAATGTGACGTGACCTAAAGCTGCATCCTCCCCTCAGCTGTGGAGCCCACAAAGGGATTTTTCACCACTCGAGTTCCTAAATCAGCCAAAGGGAAATGCCAAATGCTCCCAGCAGGGAATTGGTGCCCTGAGGGGGTGAAAAGGGAGTGACCTCAGGGCAAGGCCGGCCCTGGGCATGGATGGATTGAACCTGGAATTGTCTGGTGAATCCTCAGGGGAGCTGTGTGGAGATGGTTTGTGGTGCTGCTCTCCAGAGTGTCACATCAGCCTGGAGGCTGCCAGAGAAGCAGCAGAGGTGCCTTTCCCAGCTCCAGCTGACTTGGGCAGGAGTCACCCTCTGGCTTTTCCACGTGGATCCACTTGGAGAGAACAGCTCAGGGGAGTGGAGCGTGAATCTCTGCTCATGGCTCCAGCTCAGAAATCCCTGACTGCTCCAGGGCACTCTCACCCTGCTCTCATCCAGGTTTTCCCACTGCTGCTGGGAACTGGTTGGACTTCCCAAGGCCTCCAAACCCACCCTGACAAGGACAGGGTTACCTGGAAGGACTGTCCAGTCACAAAAATAACTTTTAAACACCTCCATCCCACATCCTGCCTGAAATCTTCGTGATACCTTCCCCTCCTGCCTTAAATATTTCATTTTTCCACTTCCTGGAGGAGGTTGTGCCCTTTGGAAAACCAGAACCTTGTGGAGATGGACTGGCAGCTTCTGGAGACAACCCCCAGCACCTCCAGCTGGTGATATTTTGGTTTTTAGGAATGTGGGAGCTCAGAGAGGTGCACTGCTGCTATGAGAATTGTTATTATTTAAAGGGTTCCAGGTGAAATTCAAAGGTTTCTTCTCCAAAGAAACGAGGCTCCCTCTGGCACACTGAGGAGGAAAAACCCGGATTTTTGGGCACAGACACATCCAGGTGACAAGACCAAGAGTGGGAGGGCAAGAGGGAGGGAAAGCCCTGAATCCTACCTGGTTCTTCCCTGTGGAAAAAAAAACAGGGAACAACTTCACCCCCCAAGGATAAGGAATAGGAGGATCTGCCAAGTCATACTTACTATGATAAGCAATATAAAATATATAAAATTGTAAAAAGAGTGTGCATCCATCACATAATACATGATGTCCACCCATCCTTCCAGGGTTATCACCTACGGGGAGACAGAGAAAAAGAGTGTGAGGACAAAAGTCACCCCAAAAAGTTGTTAAATATCAATTTTTCCCATAGTGCCAGGCACCCATCCCTCCACAGAAACTCTTGGGATCCATCCCAAGTTTGTTTGAGAGAGAAGGAGTGTGGCCAAAGGACTGGCCTGAGGTTCCTACAGGAACCTGGTACAATTAAAACCATGAAACATTCACACAAACCACCCGAAACACTGGTTCTGAAGCAAAGAAATTCCAAGGAGGGATTAAAATCCCCACCAAAAAAATCCTCTTTCCCTGCAGAGATCTGGAGTTTTCCCTAAATCTGCTGGTTTTGTAATGTAACCCAGAAAGTTCCCACATTTTTAACTTAATTTTGTTTCTGCAAACCCCATTTCCTCGTTGAGTCCTCCTGGCTCAGCATTCCAACTGCACCACCACTATCATAGTGGGAGAGCATCTGAATGGAAGAGAGGCTTTAATTAAATGTAGACTTGATTTAAGGCTCGTTTTCTCAGCCTTCCTTCCACTAAAAAAAGCAGCTGAGGGTTTAATTAACACCACCCAGGCTGTGTGCAGAGCAAAGCGAGCTCTGCCACGTAATTTACACTTTTTATTTAGATAAAATACCCCAAACTTCCAGTGCTGGCTTGCTGCTAGAGCTGAAATTCCGTCCTGGAATTGCAATTTCCATCAGAATCCGAGCTCCTGTCTCCCAGTGACACCCCCCACTCACCACCCCACGTGAGCCTGAGGGGGTCTTGGCAAACCCCACAACTGCTCCTGCCCCAGTTTCAGTGGCATCATTCCTGATTTAAACCATGTTTGCAGGGAGGGAATTGCTGTGGGAAGGGAAGGCTGAGACCTCGCGGGTGTAGGGGGATTTCCTGCCTGGTGTGTCCCCAAAAGCTGATCCATAAACCCTGAAGCAGTGAATAAAACCTTGCAGGGAAGTCAGGCACGAATCCATGAATTCATTGGGTTTTTTTTTTACTTGAGGAACAAAGGAAACTCCTGGATAAGGATCTTCAGGACACGACCCCACATTCACAAAACCATCAGAACCCACAGAGCAGCTCGGGGCTGCTGCTGCCTCTTTGGGATTTCTCACCCTCAATCCCAAATGTTTTCCCAGCAGGTTTCCCAGCTTCCTCCCGTGTGGAAGCTCGTGGAGGTTCACCCCACTGAGTGAGGAGGCAGCACAGCTAAAACCAGCCAAGCTCACCTGCCAAGGAGGAGATCATTTGTGAAATTTGTCTCTGCAGCTGTTCCCCGTGTCAGGGCTGTTGAAGGCCCGCGGGGATCAGCTCTGATCAGCTTTTACAAACTGCTCCCACCTCTGCTGCTCCTCCACATCCCAGCCTCGCTGAGCAGCCACCCCTCAGCAAAGCTTTGCTTCCCAGAATTCCAGAATGGTTCAGGTCGGAAAGGACCTCAGAGCCCATCCATCCCAGCCCTGCCCATCCATCCCACCTCCCACTGTGCCAGGCTGCTCCAAACCCTGTCCAGCCTGGCCTGGGACACTGCCAGGGCTGGAGCAGCCACGGCTTCTCTGGGAATTTCATTCCAGCCTCACAAGGAAGAATTTCTCCCCCAAATCCCACCTAACCCTGCCCTCTGCCAGCTTAAAACCACTGCCCCTTGTCCTGCCACGAGCAGCTTTGACAAAACCCCAGAGCATTCTTTACTCATCATTAACCCCAGGGATCAATCCGTGGCAGTTCTTTATGCCCCTTTCCCCCGTGGTGCTGTTATTCCCAGTGGGAAGGGGTTAAGCTGCCTGGGTGTTCATCCGTGAGGAACAGCCAAGCAACCAAACCCCTGCTGCCCTTTCCTGCCCCTCCCTGAGCACATTTCTGGAGAACAAAGTCCTTTTGGGGCAGGTCCCTGCTCTGTGAGGGCTCTGTGCACAGCTGAGCCTCCCACAGCCTGCAGGGGAACAGGGGGATCACGCCGGGAGGTGACACCAAATCTCTGCCCCTTACCCAGGAATTATTTCCTTTGTGCTGCCCAGGTTCCCTCCCTGCCTTCCCTCTGCATGCACAGGAAAGTTCTCCAGCCATTCCCACTGAGGGATGAAAAACCAGCCCAGGGACCCCAAAAATATGGGATGCACCTCTACACTGGATTTGGATTTAGCTGGAAATCCTCAAATCCAATGGAATAAACCCATTGAACACAAAGCAAAAAAGAAAGAAAAAAGAAAAAAAATAGAAAAAAGGAGTTACCTGAGGGCTTCTGAGCCAGCACCGAGGGCCCACCAACCCTTGGAGGGATATTTTTGTTGCATGAGAGGCAGCATTTCCCACAAAAATCAATCAACACGCCCTGTTCCTCCTCTGGAGGGTGAAAATGCTCATCCAGCTCTCTGGATATTCCAGGTGGAATTAGAATTTGTGTTATTTACTGCTGATTTGTAAAGCAGGGGGGACAAAGAGACCTCTGGGGTTTGTCCTGGTGTTTGACCCGTTGGGGGATTCGTTCCTGGCCTCCCTGGATCCAGGATCCAGGAGCAGCAAGCCCTCCTGGGCAAGAGGAGGCTCCCAGACATCCAGTGGTGTTTTTAATGCCAAAGCTCTGGGGAAATGCAGGACAACACGTGCACAGCCACCTGCAAGGGCTGGGCTCCTTCCAGCCTCATCCCTGCTGGATTTCAAGGACTTCCCGAGGTCATTTTTTCCCTGATCCAAGGAAAAAAATGCACATCCCCAGCAAGGCCCAGGTGGAAGCGGGAACCAGAGCACCAGGACCTGCCAACAGCTGCTTTATAAACCCCCAGCTAAAGCTTTTAACTGGTTTTGGAAGCCAAACTGGGGCACCTGCTCAAGGTTTGCTGCTTTGATCCCGCCTGTGTCTCCTCAGAGCGGCTGAGCTCCCATCCCTGAAGTGTTCCAGGCCAGCTTGGATGGGCTTGGAGCAGGCTGGGGCAGTGGGAGGTGTCCCTGTCCAAACTGGAGGGGTTTTTTTCCCCAGCCCAAAGCCCTGTGGGATTCCATGAGGGAGAACCAGCAGCTCTCCCCGTGCCCTCAGGAATTCCGGGATGTGTTTTTTTTCAGCACTGCTTTGCTTATTCCACTGAGGAGAAACTTTCTCCTCTCTCCATCCCCACTCTGATTAATCAGCTTAACTGCCCCTCCAGGGATGTCTCCCAGAGCCCTGGAGCACCTTCCTGGTGCTTCCCAATGTGGGCAATCCCTTCTCGGTGATTAAAGCCGGCTCCAGCCCTGCCTGCTCACACGGAGCCCCATTAAAAGCCTCTCCAAAGGCTCCAGTTCAAAAGCTCCCACCAAGGCACCCCACAATTATTTATCAGCGAGATTAAGAGGGTGAGAACTCGCTCCTAATTCCGCTCTGGTGGGAAAGATGTGCAAGGCACAGGAAAATCAGCAGCTGCAGGGCCAGAGCTGGGGGGTTCAATGAAGATGATTGGCAGGGTGGTGCTGGAGGTGCTGCTCGTGCTCCACACCTGGGGCAGAGGAGGCACCTGGGGAAACAGGGAGAACAGGGCTGTCCTCTCACCCCACTCAGCTCCTGGGTGATGCTCAGGTCCTTCCCTGCTCCTCCAGTTCTTTACCCCTTCCCCAGGGTTGGGATAAATCATTTCTCTCTCATTAATCCCAGTAAATCTCTCTGTTTTGTCCACTTCTCTCTCTCCCCTCACTGCAAGAAGTTAACAGAAAACTCCCTCAGGGGAACACACAGACAGGTTTTGATTTCACTGATGCTTGGCTCGAACACTCCCTGAGCAGGGTGAGTGTGGACAAAACCCAATCAGATTTAATTTTTTAGGTCTTCGCTGATTCTGATCCCCCTGCTCTGCTCATGCCACAGTAATTTCATCAGCTGTAATAAAGATGCTCGTCTGATTTATAGGAGAGTAATTGGGGACAGAATCAGATCTTCTAGGCAAGCTAATCAGAGTCAATCTAAAACTCCAGAGTGCAAATCACGAGGGAAATGGAGATTAAAGACGCTGGCAATTAACTCAGACCTCCTCGGTGCTCCCAGGGAGGCAGCAGGTTTGCACTGCTTTTTCTGGGGTCACTTCAGAGCTTGCACAGAACGATTTCTTTTATTGTGTCGAGAAGTTTTCATCATGAACCCTCTTTTCTTTGAGCTCTGCCAAAATCTTTGCGAGTTCTTGGCTGCAGCCGACTCGAGAGCGGGACTTTTTTTTTTTTTTTTTTTTTTTTTTTTTTTTGCTTCAGTGTCAGATAACAAAGAGCAAAAAGAATCATCCAGGGGAGAAAACCTCGTTCAAACTCCAGCTTCCACTAGTCAAGGGCTGGATTCCTGGCTGCTAGAAAGCACCAAGGGCTGGTGCCAGAGCTGCAGCTCCAAACCCACCTCCAGGTGCCACGGATCAGTCGAGGGAAGGTTGGAAAATCTTCCTGAAGGGAAGATCAGAACCCAGTGCAGAGCACAGAAAACTCCAGCCTGGAGCTGTCTCATGGCAAGATTTCCCTGCTCTGATTACTTGAACAAACTTCATTTGGAGTGACAGGCTCCCTGAGCAAGCACCCAAGATCAGCATCTCTCCCTTATTAAAATCCTGATAAAATACAGCTCTGGCAACCAGAAATTCCTCCTGATTCCAGGGTTGCAGCTGCTGGCTGAGCTCAGAGCCTGGCTGAGGCAGGAGATGCTCTGGAAACCCAGAGAAACCCACATGTGAAGACTTCATCTTGACTGACATCCCTAATTTGCACTCAGCCGCTTTTCCTCTGGCCTAAATTGAGTCCTTTGGGGGGTAAAAAAATGGGAATTATCTGCATCCAAATCAATTATCCTGAACCCAACAGCAACTCTGAGGATGGCCGTGAGCGTTTGGGGTCATTTAGTTTTTATCTCCTCGTTCCCCGGGCCCTGCTGCCAGGCTTTTTTGATATTTTATTTTCATCAAACTTATCAAGATGGGATCCAGTGCTATAAATTGTGGGAGTTATTAATTACCCTGATGGCTTCAGGAAGTTTTATAAGGCCTTTAGCCTCCATTTCTGAAAGCCTCTTATCTGAATTCCACCCTCTTGGGCAACATGGAATTGGCTCCCAAGCACTGCCCAGTGAAGATTCCAGGGAATATTCCACAGGCAGAGCGAGCTTGGCAGATAATCAGATCCCTATTTTTGAAGCCAACGTCACAATTTTAATTATTTCCTCCCGAAACATCTCGTTAAGGAACCTCTGTGGCCAGAAAAACAGGTTTATTACATTGAGCAACATCCTTTGAACAGATGCTTTTCCTTTCGCTTCGAAGCCTTGTAGTTTCTTTATAAATTGAGCCTTGCAAAGCAGGAATCTGCTCTGAAAAGTGGCCCTAAATAATGGGAAAAAAAAGGAAATTGTGCTTCTTTCCATGTCTTGGGCTCCTGACCTGTCAAACCTGTTCCCATAAATGCGATGCCTGGGCAGTGCTGGCAGTTCTTGGTGGATTTTGAGAAGCAAAGTGGGAGATGAAGCGTGGGGTGAAGTCAGACACGTCACTGATGCTGTTGTTCGTCACCCAAAACCTCATGGAATTGTAGCTGTGGGATCAAAACCAGCCCAAATCCCAAGTTTGGCTCCAAAGGGAAGGTGAATTGTTGTTGTTTCACAGTGAACAATGCAAGGCCCTCATCCGACAGCAAAAGCCTCCCTGATTTCCCTCAGCTGCTGCTCCAGCAAATCCCATCCCAGCCCACACTCCCGAGTGTGGTTTGCTGGGAGGATGATCCCGTGTCCCCGTGGTTTGTGTGAAGGATCCTTGGCAAAGGGAAGGGGTTTAGGTGTTCAGCTGCAGCTCAGGGAGCCCCACAAATCCCAGATTTCTGGCAGAGCCAAGCTGGGGGAGGAAGGGAAGGAAAGGCAGGCTCAGATCTTTGCTTCCAGCCGAGGGGATTTTACAGCTGATTCCAAATCACATCCAGGAGGATCAGGGTCGCAGGCTGGGAATTCAGGGGGAAGGAGCTGCACCTTTGGCTCAGGGGAAAGGTCACAGAGCAGATTTGGGGCAACTGAAGCAAAGTGAGATTTCCCTGTGAGAACTGTGGACTTTTGGAATATCCTGAGCTGGAAGGAGCAGAGTTCAACCCTGACATCCCAACAACCCCACCCTGGGCATGCCTGGAGTGGTGTCCAAACCCCCCTGGAGCTCCGGCAGCCTCGGGGCCGTGCCCATTCCCTGGGGAGCTGTTCCAGTGCCCCAGCACACTCTGGGGGAAGAAACTTTCCCTAAAATCCAACCTAAACCTCCCTGACACAGCTCCAGCCGTTCTCTTGGATCAGTTGTTGATGTTCCTCAAAACCAGCAGCTTTTTGCTCTCCTGACTGGACTCCAGTTCAAGCCAGGGCCTGCTGCAGGATTCCTCTTCCTACTCCAAACACAGGAATCCATTGCTGAGGTTGGATGAAACTCTCAGAAAACTCCAGAGCTTTGGAAGTCCACACCTCATCTACAGGAGGTTTTAATTCCATCCAGCACCCCCATAGGTTATGGGACCACTCCTGGCATCAGGGTGGCCTCTCTGCCCTGTCCTACACGAGACACCTCAACCCAACCTTCAAAACAAAGATTTTCCAAAGGCAACAAATCCCTCTTGGAAGCACACTCCGAGCTGCTTGAAAAGGGCTGGATATTTTTAGCTGGGGTATTCAGCCTGAGAGCTCTTCAAATGCAGCAAGTGCTGTTTATTTGGCTGACCAAATTAAAAAAAGCAACAGCAACAGAGCTCAAACCCCGTCATTTCCAGGGAAATATTTTCGGTGATCCAAAACAGATTTGAGCTGAGTGACAAAGCATCATCTCCAAGCAGTGGGAATGAAAAGCTCCAAACTCTTTTCTTGCCAAATTCAGCACAGAGAAGCGTTGTTGACACACTCTCCAATTTAAAGGCTGAGCCATTGGAGGAAAAAAATTCCTTTTGGTCCCGAATCCCGAATTTCTCTGCTCAATGAACACTAAAAACACGGGCAGCCGGTGTGACAGCTCCTGAAAACACAGCCCCAGAATGACTTTGGGCACAGCTGGAAACCTCAGACCTTTTCCTTCCGTTCCAGCTTTTTGGTTCTTTCCCAAACTCTGCAGGACTCCTGGGAGTGGGGGAGCAGAGGGGATTAACAGCACCTTTGGCCAGTGCTGCAGCCAATGGGAAAACCATTCCTCTTGGACCTGCCTGCAACTACTTTTTCCTTCAACTTTTGCCAGAAGCATCACCCCTGGAGTAAAGTGTGAGCAGAGGCCTTGCTTTCCTACAAATCCTCCGTGAAATTATCCACTCTGCTCTGCAAAGCAGCCTAAATATCTCTTCTTGCCAAACTTCCAGCCTCCCAATCCCCCTTTTTTTTTACCAGGATTTCTGCACTCAGGCCTGGCCACCCCGAGGCTGCAGGTCAGGGAGGTGGGAAGGTTTTGGTTGCTGCACTGGGACTGTCAGTAATTCCAATTAAATTGGACTGTGTTGAGGTGGGCAATTCATCATCTGCCGTGCGACAACAATACCTGTAATTACTGCTCGGATTGTTGGGGCTGGAATTCATGTGCAATAAAGGGATCCTCACATCACGCCAAACCTCACAGTTAATTTAGGTTCCATCTCCTTTCATTTAGTCTGTAATAAGCTAATTAGTTCACCTAATTTGCCACAGAACGTGCCTTTGTAACAAATACAGACACGAATTAACCTCTTGCACAACAAATGAGGGGAAGCAACACATGAATCACTTTCAGGATTACATAAGGAATTATCATCCTTTACAGCACTCAGCCATTCCCTTGATTATTTTTAATTTTTTTATTTGCACCAGGTTTTATTTGCTCCTCGGAAGGTGGACAACACATTTCCCTGTTTTCCTGCTGTCACCTGTCCTGGCTCAGGGAAGTTCAGGGTCACTCCCACTGAAAGAAATGTCTTTTAAAATCTCAGTTCTGGCAGCTGGAAGAGCTCACCCATCCTTGGGGCAGACTTTGCTGGATGCTCTGGAGTGGAAATCTTCAGACTTTCTGCAAACTCTGCTTTTTTTTTTCTGCTTTTGGTTTGGTTTATTCGTGGTCCGAACGGTATCAACCTGCCCTTGGAAGCTCCTGGGCACTTCCTGCACTTGGAAAGCTCCTCCTGGATCTCCCCTGTGGGGCTCATTTTATCCCCCCTGCCCTTCTGAGAGCTCCTAAACCACACCAGATCATGGAATGGGTTGGGTTGGAAGGGACCTTCAAGCCCATCCAGTGTCACCCCTGCTGTGGGCAGGGACACCTCCCACCATCCCAGCCTGGCCTTGGACACTCCCAGGGATGTGACCACCTCTGCCAGGGCCTCACCATCCTCCCCATGATCCCATCCCTCCCTGCCTTGTGCCAGTGGGAAGCTGTTCCCCCTTGTCCTGGCACTCCAGACCCTTTCCAAGAGTCCCTCCCTCCAGGGCCCCTCTTTCCCAGGCTGGACAACCCAAGATGTCCCTTGGGATAAATCCTGAGCTTGCCACGATTCCCACGGGAGAGCTGCCAGCCCTCGGGGCTCTCCCCACATCAGAACTCCTGCACCGAGCCACGGGTTCATCATCCTGCCCTGCCTCATCCCAGTAACCCAACACCATCCCCAGGGAAGCTCAGAGCTCCTAAATCTTCAGCTGGACTTTCTGCACTACTTCCTCAGAGCCCTCATCCCATGCTGGCCTGCTGCCATCCAGCACAATTCCATGGATTTATTTGCTAAATGTTCCCTGCTTCCAGCAATTGTTTGGATTTAGCGCCTCACCTCCCGCACTGATGGCTTCCCACACCCAGGTTGAGCCAGCACCTTGCTGCCCTCTTTACCTGGAATTAAATCATTCCCAGCTCCTAAAAAATGAGCCCTGCCTTCCAGCAGGAATAAACACACGAGGAGAGGTTTTGGCTGGAATTCCTCTGGAGCCCTTGGATGGCCTGAGCGGCGCTGAAACGAACCATCGACCTCCTGGCAGCTGCCAAAACCATCTGAGGACACGAGATCCCACTTTGCCAGACGTTGTGCTGCCCAAAGGAATCAGCTGCAACCTCTCCTGGGGCTGGGGGTCCTTCCTGAAATTCAACTGAGCCTTTTAAAGGCAAAAGAAATCAAATGGAATGAAGATTTGCAGCCTGGAAAACGGGAAGGGAAGGGAAAAGGCAGCAGGGCCCCTCTGGTTCTCCAGCAGCTCCAGCTCCTGCTCCGTGTCCCTTTCCCGTGAAAAGGAACCCGGTGGGAACATCCCTCAGATCCCTCAAAGAGCAGGAAAAGGAGAATTCCCTCTTCCCTTTATCCAGCACTCACTAGCAGCCAGCAGCTCCTCTCTTCCTCACTAATTCCAAAGCATTTTCCCAACGGGAAAATTGGGACTCAGATCCCAGTGGGATCTGCCTGAACCCCTCTGGATTTGGTTCTGAGCCTCTGGCACCAGCACTGTGACCCAAGGGCAGCTCCTGAGGAGCAGGGAAGGTGCTGAGAGCAAACATTCCCCAGGTGAAAGCTGGAAGTTAGGAACTTCATGGACAACATGGAACTGGGAGGAAATCCATAAATGAAACACAGAGCTCTGGATGAGTAATTATTCCTCATTAATGAAGCTCAAAGGAGAATTCTGCTCCAGGAACAGATGTCACCTCCACTTCGGGGGGACTGAATCAACCAGGACACCCAGCCAGAGCCAAAGAAATGCTGGAACACTGAAAAATGCACATTAAAAATGGGAAAGAACACGGGGATCTTCCAGCTGGGGCAGCCCTGGGAAACCACAGCCTCTGGACATGAAAATCTGTGGGAAATCCTTCCCTTATGAAGAGTTTTATCACCTGTAAAATCTGCCCCAATCTCAGCGAGAAGCACTTTGGTCTTTTCTGAGGAGACTGAAATTCCCTGGGGGCAGAATTTCCTCTCAGGAATTCTGGCCAGAACGGATTGTTCCCCCTTCCAGCATTCCATGCTCACCAGGCTCACCCTGTGATTTAAAACCAAGCCTAAGCCACGCCAGCTTCCTTCATTTACCTCAAAATTAAATCTTGCTCAAAAACCTCACCAGCACTTTCAGTTTCCTGATGCTCCAACAATGAAGACCCTGCTCCCAAAAATCCCTGGGATTTATCTGATCTGCAGAGGTGGAACTCGCCATGAGTTTTGCTGCTTCCAAGAAGTTCTTTCCCCTCTTTTCAAATGATTTCAAAATAAAAGTTTCTTCTCTCCAAATGCTCTCTTGCACCATTTATTGCCTGGTTCATTCATTCCCCATTTCCTTATTTGCAGTTTCACTCAGGGCTGAGCAAATCCCTTCCAACTTTGCTGCATTCACCAAAACCTTCCCGAGGGGAAAAAAAAAAAAAAAAAAACCAACAAACCCAAACCCAGGAAATCAACAGGAAAAAAAAAAAAAAACCCAAAAAAACCCCAACAAAACCAAGAGAAAAAAAAAAAAAATCCCATTTTTGGGAGGATCCTACCTGAAAAATAGCAATCCAGGCATATCCAATATTATCAAAATTGATGGCTCCGTTGTGGGGGTTCACGTCCCCGGCCATGCAGATGTTGTAGTACTGGTTCCAGTTGATGCAGGAGTTCCTGCTGGGCTCGGCGCTGCCCAGGCTGGGGCTGTAGGACTCCATGCTCAGGGTGCACTCCACCTTGGATTCCTTCCTGCTGGGAATGTTGGAGCACCTCTGCATCCCGTTCTCCCGGTGCGAGGAGCAGATGAAGGGGTTCTCCTCCGCCTCGTCCGGCCGGTAGTAGGGGTGAAGGAAGGTCAGGTTGTACGTCCTGGAGAGGTGGGGGGGGGGGGGGAAAGAAGGAAAAGGATGAGGGGGAAAAAAAAAAAGGCTCATCCCTGATTTTAGCAGCAGGAAAAGGTGCTGGTTGCTATCCCTCCACCCTTCAGCAAGTCCCTGTCAAAATTTAAAATTCAAATTTTACGCCCTGGAAGGCCCCCCCGCTGATCTCCCCTGTAAAGAGCAGTCTGAGTTTTCCCCCTCAAGCAAACAAAGCAGGTAAAAGCATGAAATGAGAGGGGATGGGGAGAAAATCCCAGCAGATCAGGCTCTCCCCCAAAATCCAGGGAGCTTTTGGGCTCTCTGGAAGGATCTGAAGGTATTTCTTTGGGTGGCACAATAATTGTGCCCCTCTGATGAGGGGCTGAGCTCCCACAAGGAGAGACCCAGGCAGAGGCCATCTCCCACTCCCTCTGCACTCTAAAAAAAAAAGGAAGAGCCCACATTAATGGGAAAACCACGTGCTTGCTGCATTCCTGATGGAACTGGCTTGGATAAAGCCGATGGCTCTGTCCCAGCCTGGCCAAGGAAACGCTGGAATTGCAGCTGCTTTTCCCCGAGTTGTGTCCCAGGTCTGGCACTTTCTGGGCCGTGTGCTCGGTGTTGGTGAGAGCCTGCAGCACTCAGGGCTCCATTGCTCCAGAGCCAACTTGATCCAGTGCTTTCCCAGCTCCAGGGATCCCAGCTGCTCCATAATCACCGGGAGATAAGGGAGAGGCAACACACACTTTATAAAAGATGTGGGCAGAAGATAACCAGGTAATTCTTCCAGCCAGGACAGCTCTATTTTTATCTCTCTCTGAACGTCCCTATCTGGTGAAAAGATTTGGCTTTAACAAGTGCTATTCCAGACAATTACTTGGAATTGCTCCCCAAAACCCTGGAGCCAAGCAGGAATCGCTCTGCGGCTGCACTTTAAGGAGAGAACAATTGCTGCAGGGCAGAGCTGAGGGAAATCAGCCCTCAGCGACTTCCCTGGGGAATTTGGTTCTGTTCCATGATCCAATTACCTGAGGTGGGTGTGGAGGGTTCATCAGCTGCAGGAATGGGAGAGGGAAGAGGAGCACGTCCTGGGAATTGGGAGTTGTTGCCTGGGAATTCTTTGTGCTCAGCAGCTCGTCCTTGCACACCCCAGAGCTCCAGACTAAACTGTGACATCACCTGCGCTGTTTCTGGGCCTTGGATTCAACAAAAACCTGCAAGATGTTTTTCCTCCCCAAGCCTTTTCCTTGCCCTCCCACCAGCTGCCTTCCCTGGGAGGAAATTTCCATATGAAACAGGCTGGAGAACGGGCCAGGAGCTGCAGCAGCCGTCTGGGAGAACATCAGACACCACCCAGCAGTGCCACACACTGGGAGGATTAAACAGAGGATTAAAACACACCAAGATGCAGGAAAACTTGGGAAGAGCTGGAGAACTCGGGAAAAGAAGCAAGGAGCAGAGAGGAGGCACCTGAGAAGTGACTGCAGCTCCCAAAAGGCAAACTACAGGATCAGTCCCCATCCCACTGGAATGAGGCACCCACAGCTTGAGGGGCTCTGTGCGTCCCAGGAGTCTCCACTTGGGAAGTTTTGGGATGAAGAACGGCTCCCTGAGATCACAGAGCCCCGGGCTGGGGTCTGAGGAGCTGCACAGAGAACATCTGGGCACGAATCTGGAGCAGTTTGGTGGCTGGGAAAGGAAAATCTGAGCAGGAAAAGAAAAACCAGCTCTGCTAGGAGGGGTGGGTGAAGCCTGGCTCCGTTCTGCTGCTCTCTGAAGGATTTTATCCTCCCTTTCCTCTGCTCTCCTGGCTTTTGCAGCTGTCCCCAAAAACATTTCCGAATTAAAAGTGACAAGATCAGTCACCTGGGGGGCACTTTCTGCCCCCTGTTCCCTGTCCTTCCCACTGGGAAGAAGCCACTCCTGTGGGAAGCTCCAGCACCACCCAGCGAGGGGGGAAGGGACCCGAACTGGCAGCAAAAACTGCAAATTTCACACCTTTCCTTAAAACCTTTTCCCCTTTTATTTTTTTCCCCTGGCAAAACCAAAAAGGGGGAAAGAAGAAAGGAGAGCAAGAATGAGAAACAAGAATGAGGAAATCCCCAATATCCCCCAAATAAATGGATGAGTTCTGCCAGGATCAGCCACTTCTTCCTGGCTTCCCTGTTCCTTGCCAACAGGTAGAGACAGTGCACTCATTAACGCTAATGAACCCTCTAATCAGGAGAGCTCCGGGGGAAAGACAGGAGAAGCCCAGCCCCAGGATGGATCTGTTATCCACCAGGGAGGATTGACACCCCTCTCCCAGCCTTTCCCAACCCTGCTCATCTCCTGGATTTCCCTTTCTCTGTCCCTCGGCACGTCCATGCGCAGGAAGCACAACAGAGGGGCAGGAAAATCCACTTTTCTCCCACTCCTACTGGATTATCCTCTGCTCCAGCCTCCCCCCGAAGCTTTCCCAGCCCATCCATCCCATGCACACATCCCAGCCACTGAGGCACAGCTGAGCACAGCCCTGCCCCAGCTGGGGGAGCAGAGGAGGAGGAGGCAGGAGCTCAGCACCCAGGATGAATTCCCTGCTCTCCCAGGGAATCCTGCTGAGCAATGCCACCAGGAGCAATTGAACACCTTTCAGACAAATTCCTGAGCCTGCTCCCAGAGCCAAAAACACGGAGCAGCTCAAGAGTTAATCAAGACTGAAAAGTGTCCCAAGGCAGCAGAGAAACACAAAACACTTCCCAGCTCCCTCCCCTCTCCTGCTTCCGAGCCACTGAGTTCCTTGAAAGGCTCCTGGCCTGGGAAATGCTGCTCTGCATCCCAGCACAAGGAGCAGCCCCAGGAGAAGAGCCCAGACAGGCTGGGCCTGACCCAATTCCTTTATTTCCACCGGGAGCAGCTCAGGAGGGTGGGAAGGAGCCCGAGGGGGAGAAAACCATCCTGGAGATGTCACCCCGGAGCTGCTGGCTCTGCTTGTCCTTCCCACCAGGGCACACCAAACCTTCCTCCTTCCCACCAAAGAGTCCTTGGGGAGTTTCTCCTGCAGCTCCCAGTGCCAGGATCTCCTGGCATCCCTCACAGCCCGTCCTGGCGCTGCTCTTCCATGCAATCCCAGGTTTTGAAGGATCACTTTGGGCGAGGAGGGAGAGATTCTCCCATGTCCCAAACGAGCAGAGACCCAGTTCCAACCCACTCCTGCAACAACCCAGCAATTCCTTCAGAATCCCCACTAAAAATCCTTAAATAACCTCATCCCAGCCCTGTAACAGCACAGCTCTGAAAGACAGGGAGAGAAAAGCAGAAATTCCCAAAGCACCTCCAAAAAAGTCCCCAAATTTCTCTCACAATGCGCTCGACTTAAAAATAGTTGCTCTACTCCGAGCTGCCAACTTGCAAGGGGGATTGAAAAGAAAAGGTTTCCATGGGGAAAGAAGAATGATGGCAAAAATCAAAGTCAGTCCTTCCATCTGATGCCTCTGGAAGAGCTGAAGGCGCAGGAAGCTGCAGGGCAGAACGCAGCAGGGCAAAGCTGGATTTGAAGCAGCTGTTTGGGAGCTCACTCACACCTCCTTTCATCCAGAAAATTTGGGGTTAGGACCCTGCCTTGCTGGCCCCTGGATTTTGCCCAGATCCTCTGTTTAAAGCAGTTTGGGTTTCAGCTGGGAGGGTTTGGCAGCAGCACCAAGGGGAGACCCTCCAATAATTCAGGTTTTCCCTGTCTCCAGGGCTGCAGAGGAAATCAGAGCCAGGGTCTCCAGCCCCTCCCAGCCTCCCGAAGGGCTGGGAAACCTCTGTGCCCTGAGGAATTGTGGATTTCCCGGCCCTGGATGTGTTGGAGGCCGGGCTGGAGCAGCCTGGGATGGGGGAAGGTGTCCCTGCCCAAGGTAGGGGGTGGAATGAGAACCTTTAAGGTCCTTTCCAAGCCAACCCATTCCAGGATTCCATGACCTGTCCAACAGCAGGAAGATGGAACCCTGAAGTGTTTTCCAGGTCATTCCATGCCTTTTTTTTTCCTTTACAATTTGCTGCTGGTGTGTTAACAGCCACTGCAGGGGGGAACCATGCCCTGATGCCTGGGTGAGAGAATGAGTCAGAAATTATAAAAAAAAATGGGAATAGTTGCATCTGGATTCCCTAAAACTTCCCTAAAACCGAGCTCCAGGAAATAGGGAGAGCTGGAAATGCAGGGACTGGATCATTGCTGGGTTTCTCAGGTCTAAAATTAATGCAAAGAGCCCAACCCAGCAGCAGCACTCGGGGTGAAGGCACCAGAAAACCCCACATTTCTCCTGACATTGAGCTAGAAGCTGGAATTTTCCGGCCCTATGGGCACCCCACTTTCCCGAAATTCCTTTGGAATGCTGCATCTTCCAGAGGATAATAAACCAGAGGAGCTGAGCCCAACAGCTGGGGGGTGGCAGAACCCACCCCAGGGGGAAGGAGGCGATCCCAGACAAACCCCTTCAAACACGGCTCATCCCAAAACCTTCCCCGACAAGGAGCAAGCCCTGATAAGAAAAATCCTGCGAGGCCTTTGATGCTGCTAATGGCCATTACATAACTGCTGCTTAATGTCTGTGCTTAGCGAACGCTTCCCCTGTGGTTCATCTTGAAAGCTCCGCTTCGCCGAAAATCACCGAGCGTTTAAAAACCTGACTCCGAGAGAGCGAGAGGGGCTCGCTGCAGTTAATTACGGCACCGGGGCCACCCGAGCAGGCATAAATTTGGGCTTGGGGATGGCAGCTCCGGGGTGGAGCTGAGCGTGGAGGGGTTTGGTGAGCGGCAAATTGATGCTTGGGGGTGCAGGGCAGGGTTTGGGGCATGGGAGGGGGAGTGGGATCACACCCACGGGTTTTCCCACTCTGCTGGGATGAATAAACGCCACCAGAGCTGGTCCAGAGGACAGGGAGAGGCTGGGGGAGCCCCAGGAGCGAGCAGTGAGAGGCAGGAGCAGGACCTGAGGGATGATCCCTGCCTGTCTTGCAGACAATCCGAGCGCAGACAGCAGATGATTACCCAGGGACGTAATTACAGGCTCCATCTCCTCTCCAAGAGTTAGAGCTGCCCTAAGAGCTGGGCTGGGGCATTTCCTCACCTCTGAGCCGCTGACATCTCTGACAGGAGCCTTTGGAAGGGTTTTTCCAGGAAAATCCCTCTTTTCCGTGCTTGGTTTTCATCCAGGTGTGTCCTCACCCCCGGGAAGGGGCAGGGGCACGACAGCCCCAGCTCAGGGAGCAGCAAGGGGTGCCCCAAAGCCTGGGATGAGCCAGGAGCCCATCCCAGCCCCAGCAGCACCTCCACAATCCCACTCTGAGCCCAGGCTGATCCAAAGGATGAGCCAGATCCAGGATTTACCCAGAGAGCTCAGGAGCAAACACCAGGAGCACAGCCCAAACCAGGACTAAGAGCCTGGGCTGGGCTTAAATTGATCAGGGGGTTGGGCAGGGGGGATTCAAGGTGAGGCTCAGCAGGGCAATGAAAGTTTCTTATCAGAGGGGCTGCTCCACACAGGTGCCCAGCCTGGAAGAGCCCAAATGGAAATTTGCCTCTTTCAGGTTGGGTTTGATGAGCCTGGAGGTGTTTTCCAGCCTGAAGGATTCAGGTCCTGCCCGTCCCTGACGCCTGTCCCACACTCAGAGCTGCCTCCAAATGATTTTAATGCTCCTCACATCCAGTTTCTTATCTTAAATCCCCTGACAAGGATTTATCTCTGGGTTTCAGCTGCATCTCCAAATCACCAGCCCCTGCCAGGGGTTGGGGTGTGCTCGGTGACCTGAACTGTTTGGAGAGCTGGGAATTTGTTCTAAATCCTCCAACTCCCAGAGTCGGGGATCTCAGGCAGAGCTAATGCAGCCCGCTCCCATCCTTGTCCTTCAGGTGCAGCAGGAATTCACAAAACTCTCAGGAAATTGCTGACAAACGGGATTTTTTCCAGACAAAAAGGATCCTGCTGAGCGCTGGGATTTTTCCAGCAGGGGACAGAAAAATCCCCTGCTGGAGAAGGAAGGAAAAGGGAGAGAAAGGTGGGGGAAAAAGGGCAGAAAAAGATGGAGAATTTCTCGTTTTGCTGTACTTACATGGCGAAATTCCTGTCTAGGAAGCACCTGTTCCTCAGCAGCCCTGCCCAGAGCTGGACCCCGACAATCCCAAAGATGAAGAAGACGAAGAAGCAGAGGAGGAGGACGTTGCCTAACATAGGCAGAGTGTCCAGCAGCAGCGTGACCAGGATCCTCATGCCTGGGGGAGCAGGGAAAACCACGTTAGGATGGGCAGAAATCACCATTCCCACCTTGGATGTGCAGCCAGGGCAGAAAAATCAGGATCTGGTGTTTTCCCCTAAATGCTGAGGCTGAAAAGGGAGGGGAAAATGCCAAAGGTTTGGCAGGAAATGGGAATAACAGCAATCTCCAGAGCTGTGGATCCAAGGATGGGATTTCCAGGTGTTTTCTGTAGCATTGAAGGACACAGAACCTACAAGACAATTTTTCCTGGAGAAATGCTCCCAGGAATCGTTAAAATATGGATTTGTAAACATTGCAAACTCCCCTCATGGACCACAGGAATTGTTCCCCTAAAAACCACAGAGCCTGGGGTGGGGTGGGAGCTGGGCCTCCACCACAGACAGCTCCTTTTCCATGGAGAACTCCTCTCCTTGCTGGAAAGGAGGGAAATTCTGGGTTTTTTTTTTTTTTTTTTTTTTTTTTTTGAGGATGGAAAGCAGGATGCTTTTCCTCCAAGGAAAACTCTGCTCCCTTTCCGTCCCTGTGCAGAGGCTGTGGGGACCTTCCCACCAATCCCACACCTCTGCACAAGGATCTCCATGAACCCCGAGTTCCTCCAGGCTCCGGAGCCAGGGAAATGCTGATTTCCATGCCAAATATTCCACCTGGAATATTCTGACTGGAGCAACGAGAGCCTTGCAGAGCCTCAGCTGAGCCTGGCATTCCCAGCACCGCTGCTGGGAGAGGCTGGGAAAGGAAAGGAGGCAGGGACGGGGCTGGGGCTGGGAGCTGCCCCCTCTCCCACCTCAGGGCACCTCCAAACTCCAGGATAAAGCGGGAATAAAATGGGAATAACAACTTGGAGCTCGGCAGAGGTTAAATGAACGTCTGGGATAGGAATAAAGCATTGTCCAACAGCTGATAATTGATGAGCTGAGGAAGAAAAGGAAGAGCAAAAGCAAATCCTGAATTATAGGTGGGAATAAAGCCAAATCCAGGCCTTGGGATCCACAGGGAGCAGGGCTGAAGTTCATGGCACGGTGGGAATTGTGGCTTTGGAGGGATTTTACCCACTAAACACCTCCCTTGCAAACACCTTCTCCTGCCTGCCTGCAGGCTCCTCTCCCTGGATATTCCCAGGAAACGCTCTCCATCATTCATCCCATCGCACCCAGGCTGTCCCCCAGCAGATTCCAGTGGCTTCTCCCAAGCTGCTCCTGCTGCCTCCTGTGATTCCTTGGTGCTGAGCCTGGAATCTGCAGGGATGGGCTCTGGGAGCACGAGGGGCTCCAGGAGAGAGTTTTCCATCTGTCCCAACGTTCCCACGGGTCTATCCCAGCTTTCCCTGCTGGCAGGAGCTGGGGTCCCTTCACACCATCCCTCCTGTGGATTTGCCAGCGGAAATCCCATGGCTGGAGCTGCCACCGTGGCACGAGGGCATCCGCCAGCCCGGCCAAGAATTCCCAGCTAATGAATAATTAGGGATGAGTAATGGCCTCTGCATCCAGGGCCTTGTGAGGTCTCCGTGCCCAGCTGGGCCCTGGCTCTGGTGCAATTCCTGCTGCTGGCCCGGATCCGAGAGGAGCAGAGGCTGTGCCACCACCCCCGTCCCTGTCCCTGTCCCTGCCCTGTCCCTGTGCCACCTCAAGGGAAGGATGGAGCAAATCCCATCCTCTGGAGCTGCAGGCCTGGAGGAAAAGGGGCTGGAATTCCTGGTGGTTATTCCCGACAGAGGGTTTGTAATTCCTGGTGGTTATTCCCAAAGGGGCTGGAATTCCTGGTGGTTATTCCCAAAGGGGCTGGAATTCCTGGTGGTTATTCCCAACAGAGGGTTTGGAATTCCTGGTGGTTATTCCCAACAATGGGGCTGGAATTCCTGGTGGTTATTCCCAACAATGGGGCTGGAATTCCTGGTGGTTATTCCCCAAGGGGTTGGAATTCCTGGTGGTTATTCCCAAAGCAGGGTTGGAATTCCTGGTGGTTATTCCCAACAGAGGGTTTGGAATTCCTGGTGGTTATTCCCAAAGAGGGAGGTTGGAATTCCTGGTGGTTATTCCCAAAGGGGGTTGGAATTCCTGGTGGTTATTCCCAACAGAGGGTTTGGAATTCCTGGTGGTTATTCCCAAAGAGAGGTTGGAATTCCTGGTTCCATTATTCCCAACAATGGGGCTGGAATGCCTGGTGGTTATTCCCATAGAGGGTTTGGAATTCCTGGTGGTTATTCCCAAAGAGGGGGAGTTGGAATTCCTGGTGGTTATTCCCAAAGGGGGCTGGAATGCCTGGTGGTTATTCCCAGTGTGTCACAAAATCATGGAATACCCCGAGTGGGGCAGGACACACCCAGATCCCCAAATCCAGCTCCTGGCCCTGCCCAGCACCGTCACCCCTCGGGAGCAATCCCACATTTTCCTGGTAAATCCATCCCGGGAAAAGCAAGGACACACTCAATCCCCCCTGGAAAGACAATGCTGGGATTCTCTCCTGGTTTTTCCTTCCCTCTCTCACTGATATCCTCCCTCTTTTTTCCAAAAATGGGTAAAATTTCTCTCCCCGTGCCAGACTTTATTTTTTTTTCTGCTCAGCTCCTTTTGGGGTTGTTTAGTGGCATCATCAATCCCAGAGATTGAATCCAGCTGTTCTCCAGCCACTCCGGGCTCTCCTCGGAATGTCGAGTGTGCCATGGGAAAAGAGCATCCCTGAGGCTGAAACAAGGAGCGGGATTTTCTTTCCCATTCTGTGGGATGCCGTTCTGTTTAAACCACCCCCCCCAGCAGAAAAACAAAAATAAATTTTAAATATACACAAAAATAAACTTAAAAAAAAACCCCCACAAAAATAAAAATAAATATAAAAATAAATATAAATATATAGAAATAAAATTTAAAAAATAAGCATAAAATAAGTATAAAAATAAATATAAAAATAAGTATAAAAATAAGTATAAAAATAAATATAAAAATAAGTATAAAAATGAGTATAAAAATAAATATAAAAATAAGTATAAAAATAAATATAAAAATAAATATAAAAATAAGTATAAAAAATAAGTATAAAAATAAATTTAAAAATAAGTATAAAAATAAATATAAAAATAAAGCGGTGAAATGGATTAAAAAAAAAAAAAAAAAAACCAACCCAGTGACCACTGCTGAAAAAAAAATCCCTGACTCCAGCCCCTGCCAAGTGAATAAATTGCATGAATTCCATTTTTCCAGTGGTTTGGAAGGAATAATTTCTAATAGAAATGATGTTTTTATTGGCCGGGGTTCTTCTTTCTTTTCTTAACAAAGTGCATCGAGCTGAAAGAATCTCGTGGGTGAATTTATTGTGCCTGGAAGCCACGAGCTGATGGTGCTGGCTGGATCCCAGGGAAGAGCCCAGGAATCCCAGGGATGAATCTCCAGGCTCATTCTCCCTGTTTTCCCTGCATTTAGCACCAGGATCATCTCTTCTGATCCAGCTGGAGATTTTATCTGGTGGAAAATCCCGTTCCCAAATCCCAGAGCTGGGAATGGCTGGAATTCCAAGATCCTTTGGCTGAGCTGTGCTGTCATGGATGGGAAAACGTAACCACAAAAATCCACCCAAATCCAGGGATTTTCCCGTCCACTCTCCACAGATTTTGGAATATTTTGGTCTGAAACAGCAAAAATCCCGATGTTCCGAGTGGGTGGGGTTGGACAAGTGGAGGCTGGATGATCTACCCTCCAGGAATGGGGAGATTTCTGGGAATAATTTCTAGGAATCCTAATCCTGGTGCTCAGATCCCCTTTGGTGGTGTCAGCCCAGCCCACCTCGGGCACCTCCACTCCAAACACGGATTGAACGCGCTGGATTTCATCCCACAGAATATTAACAAAAAAATGGGATGTTTTCCATCACCTGCCTGTTGGGAAAAGGTGAGGATCCCATGGGAAGTGCAGTGCAAACAGCCTGGAAGGTGTCAGGGCTAAGGGAGACAAACACAACTTGGGCTCAGAGCAAAATTCCACCTAAAGCTGGAGTTGTTTGATCCCTGGAGCTCGGTGTAAAATCCTTCAATTCCCCCTCAGCCCAGCTGGATCCCAGCTTGAGATTCCCACTCTTCCATGGGAATAGTGAAGGGTTTTGTGGATTTGAAGGAGTTCAGAGGGAGCCTGATCCTCGTCCCAGCCTGGAGGGCTCCGAGCTCAGCCCATGGTCCCTCTGCTCCACTCCATCCCCAGAACCCCAAATCCCAGAGGGAAACTTCTTTGGAATCCCAAATCCCAGAGGGAAACTTCTTTGGAATCCCAAATCCCAGAGGGAAATTCTTTGGAATCCCAAATCCCAGAGGGAAACTTCTCTGGAGCCCCAAATCCCAGAGGGAAACTTCTTTGGAATCCCAAATCCCAGAGGGAAATTCTTTGGAATCCCAAATCCCGGAGGGAAACATCTCTGGAGCCCCAAATCCCAGAGGGAAACTTCTCTGGAACCCCAAATCCCAGAGGGAAATTCTTTGGAATCCCAAATCCCGGAGGGAAACATCTCTGGAGCCCCAAATCCCAGAAGGAAACTTCTCTGCAAGCCCAAATCCCAGAGGGAAATTCTTTGGAATCCCAAATCCCAGAGGGAAACTTCTCTGGAGCCCCAAATCCCAGAAGGAAACTTCTCTGCAACCCCAAATCCCAGAGGGAAACTTCTTTGGAATCCCAAATCCCGGAGGGAAACTTCTCTGGAACCTCAAATCCCAGAGATAAACTTCTCTGGAACTTTGAATCCCAGAGAGAAACTTCTCCAGAGCCCCAAATCCCAGAGAGAAACTTCTCTGGAACCCCAAATCCCAGAGGGAAATTCTTTGGAATCCCAAATCCTGGAGGGAAACTTCTCTGGAACCCAAATCCCGGAGGGAAACTTGGTGTTGTGCTTTCCAAAACCCTGGCAACAAAACCTCGTTAGGAAAACGAAGCTCCAAAGGGGCTGGAGCCTTTTGGCCTCTCCTTTTTGCGGCCCTGTTTTTAACCAAGGACCTCTCTGTGCAATTCACTGCTTTTAATCCTTGTTTTCCAGAAAAAAACCTTGTGGAATTGGGAGTTCTGAGAGAAATTTCGGAGGTTCCTGGGTGTAAACACCCATCCCCTTTTCCTTGGAATCAGATCCCTTCTGAAGGAGCTTTTTTGGCAGTCCCTGGATTTGCTGAATCCAGGCAGGATTTGGGGCTGGCTCACTCCAACAGAACAGGAAATATCCCTTTTTTTTTTCCTATTTTTTTCTGCCAGGATCCCTGTGATTTCCATACAATGCTGCTGCATTTTGATTGAGGTGGATTTGAGTTGGAAAAGGATGGAATTGCTGTGGAACGAGCACCTTGCAAAGGCCGGCTCAGCAGCTGGCTGATTCCAGCAGGGAATTATTCCAGCGTGGTGGCTCGGATTTAAAATTGGATTTAGAAGCCAAGCAGCTGAAGCCACTTGAAAATGGATTTAGGAGCCACTTGAACTTCCTCATCGAGGATGATCCCAATTTTGTTTCACATGGAGCAAAACCTCCCTGGGGTTTTAGCAGCAAGGGAAGCTCCCGAGCTGCTAATCCTGAACATAAAGTCCTGGAAAGATCTTAAATCACTGAGGAGGAGAAATGAACCCAGCAGGGCAAGAAGAACCCTCTTGGAAGTGACCTTTTCCCTTCCTTTGGAGGAACATTGTTTACTTTACACCACCAGAGAGCTGTTTTCCCTAGAAAAGTCACAAAAACCTTGGAAAACAGCTCCGAGGATCAATTCCCTGCTCCCTCGCCCTTTCCTGACACCAATTATGATAATGGCGACCTCTAACTCGACATTAAAAATTAAATTAATTGATTTCCTCTCATTCGCTACACAGAGCAGACAGCCAGGTGTGTGGGGGGTTATTCCCAACGTTTCCAGTTTTCCCAGACTGAGCTCAGAGATTGAGATGGGGCGGGTTTATTCCCAAAGTTCTCCAGTTTTGCCAGACTGAGCTCAGAAATCCAGGTGTCTTTTGGGGGGTTACTCCCATGGTTTTCCAGTTTTCCCAGACTGAGCTCAGAAATCAAGATGGGGTGGGATTATTCCCAAAGTTTTCCAGTTTTCCCAGACTGAGCTCAGAAATCCAGGTGTGGAGTGGGTTTATTCCCAAAGTTCTCCAGTTTTCCCAGACTGAGCTCAGAAATCAATATGGGGTGGGATTATTCCCATGGTTTTCCAGTTTTCCCAGACTGAGCTCAGAAATTGAGGTGGGGTGGGTTTATTCCCAAAGTTTTCCCAGACTGAGCTCAGAAATCCAGGTGTGTTTTGGTGGGATTATTCCCATGGTTTTCCAGTTTTCCCAGACTGAGCTCAGAAATCCAGGTGTGGAGTGGGTTTATTCCCAAAGTTCTCCAGTTTTCCCAGACTGAGCTCAGAAATCAAGATGGGGTGGGGTTATTCCCATGGTTTTCCAGTTTTCCCAGACTGAGCTCAGAAATTGAGGTGGGGTGGGTTTATTTCCAAAGTTTTCCCACACTGAGCTCAGAAATTCAGGTGTGGAGTGGGTTTATTCCCAAAGTTGTGCAGTTTTCCCAGACTGAGCTCAGAAATCAAGATGGGGTGGGATTATTCCCAAAGTTTTCCCGTTTTCCCACACTGAGCTCAGAAATCCAGGTGTGTTTTGGTGGGTTTATTCCCAACGTTTTCCAGTTTTCCCAGACTGAGCTCAGAAATCAAGATGGGGTGGGATTATTCCCAAAGTTTTCCCCTTTTCCCAGACTGAGCTCAGAAATCCAGGTGTGTTTTGGTGGGTTTATTCCCAAAGTTCTCCACTTTTGCCAGACTGAGCTCAGAAATCCAGGTGTGGGGTGGGTTTATTCCCATGGTTCTCCAGTTTTCCCAGACTGAGCTCAGAAATCCAGGTGTGGAGTGGGTTTATTCCCAAAGTTCTCCACTTTTGCCAGACTGAGCTCAGAAATCCAGGTGTGTTTTGGGGGGTTATTCCCGTGGTGCTCCAGTTTCCCCAGGGCCGTGCCCGGGCTGCTGTCACTTACTTGGGACCCTGTTGATGGCCCGCAGGGGCCGCAGGACGCGGACGGTGCGGATGGCGGAGAGGCTCACGTTGTGTCCATCCAGGGAATATTCCATCATCCTGCAGGGAAAACAGCAAAGCGGTCAGGATGGGCACGCTGAGGCAGGGAAAGCTTCGCTGCCTGCGAGCCCAGGGGTGCCTGGCTGCAATTCCATGGGTGCAATTCCTCACCTGGAAGTGCCCAAGGCCAGGCTGGATGGAGCAATCTGGGATGGTGGGAAGGTGACCCTGGGGGTGGCAGTGATAGTAAAAGGGTTTGAAAATCGTGGGGATTTGGGGAGTTGGAAGGAAAGTTAGGCTTAGGTGGCCCTGGAAAAATACCCTGGGAAAGTCTAGGCCTTGTGCTTGCTAGAACTGCACTTGTGTAGCCGGTATATGAAAAATGATAGAATTATTAGATGTGATGATGGTTTAGTAATTAAATAGAATTACTGTTTAATCATAAGAATAATCATGAGAAACTGTGGTCAGGGGCTTGAGAGAGATCACGAGAAACCCACGCTTGAATAAAGTCAACGTATACAATAGAACAACAGAAGTTTAATAATTAATATGTAAGTTATATAACAACAGAATATAAAATACGTTCAGCTCGAGAGCCATGTTGGAGTCAGATTTGGGTCTGGACCCCTGATTCCCAGAGCTCCTCAATAAAAGCACCTGCATGGAATCACATCCTGTGATCCTGCGCGTTCCTGAACGCTAACAGCAGGGGTGGAATGGGATGAGCTTTAAGGTTCCTGCCAGCACAGGGAACACTTTGGAAAGCAGGATTTTCCTTCCAGGATGTGAAGAAACCTCCAAGGAAGCTGGAGAGGGAAACTCCAGCAGGGATTGTGGTGATGGGACAGGGGGGAACGGGTTCACGCTGAAAGAGGGGAAATTTAGATGGGAGATTGGGAAGGAATTCCTGCCTGGGAGGGTGGGCAGGCCCTGGCACAGATTCCCAGAGAGGCTGGGAATGATTCCCTGACTCTCCAGGACAAGGAGCTGCACCCCAGCTTTTCTCTCCTCCTGTGACCAAACCTGAATACCCAAACCAACAACAACAAAAAAAATTGCACAAATCATTTGCTTTCTGCTTTCCATTTGATTATTAAGAATAAAGAACGTTTTCTCCTTGATTCTTCTTCCCCACTCCCCCTAAACATTTTGGGTGGATTGGCACTCGGTAGATGACTCCTGACACTGGAAAATGGGAGGCACAAAGCTCTGGGATGTCTTGTGCCATCAACAGCTTCCAAACCTTCAGCTGTCAAACCCAAAACTTATCCTGGGAACCTGCAAGATCTCCAGGGACTGGATGGACCAGGATGCCACGTGTTGGGTCCTGTGCTCACATCCCACATCCCTTGGAAATGCCCCACAGAAATCCACCGGAGCTGGGAATTTTGGGTGGATTGGTACTCAGTAGGTGATTCCCTACCCCGAAAAACAAGAGGTGTGAGACTTTGGGATGTCTTGTGCCATCAACAGCTCCAAACCTTCAGCTGTCAAATCCAAATCATATCCTGGGAGCCTGGAATGTCTCCGGGGCCTGGATGCACCAGGAACCTCTGGATTTCAGCTCTCTCAACACCATCCCTGCTGCTGGGGAAACGCTTTCCGCTCAGCTGCTGGGCAGCCGGAGAGCCCGCGAGTTCCACCGGGCTTGAAATGTTCCAGGGAACATTTCTGGGGCGAGGAAAACATGAAAGGACTCTGGGAGCTGGGAGGAACTTCAGACACGATCCGTGCCGGAGGCAGGAGCTGTGTTTATCTTGTAGCTCCCCTGCTCCCTTTGGAGCTGCTGCTGAGGCAAACCAGCTCCTCTGAGGAGGCAGAACGGGGCAAACAAAGCTCTGCTGATCACTTGTTCCCCTTCTTATCACAAAAAAAAAAACTCGGAATAACTTCAGCACATCCATCCCCTTGCTGGAAAAAGCAGCTTTGTCATTCCAGTGGTGAATTCCCTGCTAAAAACAGCTCCAGTTTTAGGAGGACACGCTGGGTTGAAGGGTGGTGGTGGTGAGAGGTGAATCCCAGCCCTTGGCACAGCTTCTCCTCTCCCAGGGATACTCCCAGCTCCAGCCTCTCTTTGGAGAGATGGGAAATCATATCCCAGGTACGGCTCAAATCCACCAAAACCATCTGGAGATGGTCCAGGATCGGCCAGAAAAAGTGGGAAATCATATCCCAGCTCTGGCTCACATCTGGAGATGAATTCTGGATGATCCTTCCCAGGATCAGCCAGGGAAGGTGGGAAATCATATCCCAGCTCTGGCTCAAATCCACCAAAACCATCTGGAGATGGTCTGGGATCAGCCAGGGAAGGGATTTTCTCCTCATCTCCAGCCTGGGTAATGCTGCACCTCCAGCGGGGTCTCCTGCTGTTTTCATCCACCCCCAAACACATTCCGGTCATGGAAGGTGGGGAAAAACCTTGGAAAACTCTCAAATGGCCTCACCAGCCACTTTCCCCCTCATTCCAACAGCAAAATTCCCAGTGCTAAAGCTGCCCCTGAGGATGAGCAGAGGGCTCAGCCCTTCTGCCTCCATGGGGTGCCCCAATCCTGGGTTTGGGGGAGCTCTGAGGAGCTTGGGGATTTTCTGCTCATCCCACAGATCCAACGTGGAAAAACACCCTCAGCTCCTTGAGCAGAATCCTGATCCCGAGTTTTCCCTGCTCTTCCCCTACCACTCCTCCCTTAAACACCGCAGCAGCTTTATAGGAAAACATAATTAAGGTAAAAATAATTAATAATAAAGGGTATTTTTGCTGTCCCTGATGTTCCTTCTCGGGCTGGAACTGCACCCGAGTTCCAAGGAAGCTCCGCTCAGGAGAGCTCATGTTTTATTCAGAGCACTAAAACCATTCCTAATTGTATTCCAGACAAATAACACGGAGCACAGCAAAACCCCATTAGTGCAGGGAAGATGGCACAGCACTAATGGAAAGGGAAAAACACCCCAACATATTCCAAGGATGTTTTAATTAACCCCGAGCTGGTCATTAGGAACGCAGGAACTCAGGAGTCAGGCAGTAATTAAAGCTTTCCATCCCTTCCCAGGATGTAGAGAGCAGGTAGGAGAGCCTGGGCTTTCCAAAGCTGTTTATTTATTGGGGGGAAAAAAAAAAAAAAAAAAGTTTGAGCTTTGCCAAGCTTTTACTCCACTCAGTTATTCCCCGTGGGGGTGAGGGAAGTGGTGTCAAAAGCAGTGGGATCATCCTTGGAGCTGTTTATTAACACATCCTGCACAAGCCAGCAGCTGGGGGAGAGGGAACGAAGCTGTAAAAGCAGGAGGAGTTTGGAATTTGGGTGAACTCCCAGCCAGCTTTTCCCACTGAGATTTCCACCTTCCCAATGGGGTTTCTGGGCTGAATTCTCCTTGTTTGCCCCGTCCCTGCCTCACTCTGCTGCTGGCACGGGGCAGGAGTGGGGCTGAGCTGATTTTTTTTTTTTTGGAGACAGCAGCACTGGGACACTCTGGATCAGCTCAGGATGTGTTAGGATTAAAGGATTGCTCCAAACCCCCACAGCTCTGCCTGATATTCACAACCCACCCCCAAACCCAGTGTGGTTTTGGGGTGAGGATTAAAAAAAAAACCCAAAAACCCAGATTTGGGAGATTCATTGTGAGAAGCAGCCAGGACAAGGCATGGATTTGGCCCCCTGGGATTTTCCTGCCCTCAGGTGAAGGGATGAGGTGGTTGCTGACCCTGCCATGACGATGAAGAAGTCCAGGCGATTCCAGGTGTCTCCAAGGTAACACTTCTGCCCGAAGATGCCCAGGGCCACCATCTTGATGACCATTTCCACGGCAAAGAAGGCGAAAATGAAGTCATCAAATGCCTGGAAAAAAAGGGAAATGAGGATTTCAGTCAGTCCTGAGTGCTCCCAGCACGGGGACATTCCATGTTCCCGTCACCAAAGTGCCACCTCCCAACCCCAAAATCAAACCTGCGGGGTGCTGGCAGCCCCTGGCACAGCTCCTGGCTCATTCCAGGGCTTGGGAAGTGCCCCCAGCTTTTGTTCATCCCCTGATAAGACATGAGGGTATCACAGGGCTGGAGCCCCTCTGGAGCCAGGCTGGGAGAGCTGGGAATGTTCACCTGGAGAAGAAAAGGCTCCAGGGAACCCTCAGAGCCCCTTCCAGGGCCTGAAGGGGCTGCAGGAGAGCTGGAGAGGGACTTGTCTTAATTAACCAACTTTCTCTTAATGAGCTACACAGAAATTTTGCTCCATAATTTCAGTTCATTTAATTACTGACATGCAAACTCCTCCATAACCAAGTTCAGGCTTTTCCACCTCACGTTCTGGCTTCCAATCCCTCCTGCAGGCTGGGACAGGGGAGGGATAATGGGGATTTTCCAGCCCTTTCCTGCCTAAAACCTGTCAGGAAATTTCCAAGGCCAGGTTGGACGGGGCTTGGAGCAACCTGGGGTAGGGAAGGTGTGGACGGGGATGGAACTGGATGAGCTTCAAGGTCCCTTCCAACCAGTTTGGGATTCCACGGAGGATCCCAGTGGCCTTTCTGTACGGCTGGGACATTCCAAGGGATGTGGGATCCAAAGGAGCTGAACACATCAGTGGTTTGGGGTTGGGAATGAGGGAAGCCGTTCCCAGCCTGAGGAATGTGCCGGGAGCCAAGGAGCTGCCCACACAGCAGATGCCCCAGGATGTGCTTCCCGAGCTGCTCCAGCGGGCAGATGGCAGCGAGGGGACACCAGGAGGGACGAGGGGACAGGCCTGGCGTCCCCCGAGCTCGGGGTGGCCAGCAGGGATGGGGGCTCTGGATGGGGGAGAATTCCCAAACGCGCTTCTCCTGGCACGGAGGGGAGCAGGGACGGGCTCACCCCGCGCTCCTTCCTCATGGAGAAGGGAAAGGAGTGGCAAAGGCAGTCCTGGTGCCACGTGGCACGGAGCAATCCCAGCAGGAGCTGGAGTGTGAGGGAGAGCCCCCCTCCACGGAATCCTGGAATGGTTTGGGTTGGAAAGGACCTTAAAGGTCATCCAGTGCCACCCCTGCCATGGGGACACCTTCCATGGGTGCTCCCAGCCCTGTCCAGCCTGGCCTGGGACGCTTCCAGGGATGGGAGTCCTTGAGTTTTGTGGTGTCCAAGGAATGCAGTGGGATCTGGCTTCCCACTTCTGAGCCCTTGTTAAGGATGGAGAGAAGGGATCTGGCTGGGACAGATCCACATCAGCCTCCAGGCCTCACCCCAAGCAGATCCCACACAGGCCAGGCTTTGTGGAAACCCCATCCCTGTGGGAAAGCTTTTCCCGGGGATAATTACCACCACGGGGCTCCCATCTCCCAGAGCGGCCGCCCCACAAATGCATCCCACGAATCCCGGGGCTCCTCACCTCCAGGATGGTGCAGCGCTCCGACTGGCACTCCACGTCCTCGCAGGGCTGGAACATGCCCAGGGTGACGCAGTTGAGCAGGATCACCAGCATGCTCACGTGCTCGAACCAGGTGACGCCGGGTTAAGGACAGCACAGCCTCGGGAGGGGACACCCGGCACGTCCAAACCCTCCTCCCGTCCAAACCCCTTCTCCCGGGCTTCCAAATCCCGAGTTTCAGCAGGGAATCACCCCACAGCAAGAGGGCAACTCAAGGGCACCACCAGCAGAAGAGTGCCCAGTGCTCCAACCCTGCTCTCCTCGTTTCCCTCTGGAGTTGTGGGAATGAGGTTCTCATTCCAACCCCATTCCCGAATCCCAAGGGATGACAGATTCCACTCTGAGATGAGAACGAGGTTCTCATTCCAACCCCATTCCCAAAACTCAAGGAATGTCAGATCCACATCCTGATGGGAATGAGGTCCTCTCATTCCTATCCCATTCCCACATCTCCAGAAGGGACAGATTCCACTCTGAGATGAGAATGTGGTTCTCATTCCAACCCCATTCCCACGTCTCAAGGAACGACAGGTTCCACTCTGAGATCCACATCCTGATGGGAATGAGTTCCTCTCATTCCAAACCCATTCCCAAAACTCAAGGAATGACAGGTTCTACTCAGATCCACATCCTGATGGGAATGAGGTTCTCATTCCAACCTCATTCCTGAATCTCCAGAAGGGACAGATTCCACTCTGAGATAGGAATGAGGTTCTCATTCCAACCCCATTCCCAAAACTCAAGGAATGTCAGATCCACATCCTGATGGGAATGAGGTTCTCATTCCAACACCATTTCCACATCTCAAGGAATGACAGATTCCACTCTGAGATCCACATCCTGATGGGAATGAGGTTCTCATTCCAACCCCATTCCCAAAACTCAAGGAATGTCAGATCCACATCCTGATGGAAATGAGGTCCTCTCAATTCCACATCTCAAGGAATGACAAATTTCACATCCTGATGGACAAAGACGAAACAGAGCCAAGCTGGTGGGGCCAAGGATGGGAATGTTGGGGTTCAGGATCCAGAGGGCATGAAAAGGAAGGAAAGGGCTCCCAGTTGGATGTCTCCAGTCTCCAAAATTCCCCCATATTCCTTACAGGATCCGCCAGTGCTCAATTAACCGACAATTAATTAATCTAAGTAGGAAGTGGTGATTTGCATCAGCGCAAAATAGGCCCAAAGTTGCCTTTTGCTGCTGGCAGGACAATTAAAAATCCCACAAAAAGATGGAATAATTCCAAAAATTAAGCAGGAACGAGAGAACTGTTTCTAGGGAAAATAATTGGAAACATCTGGATGTGAATAAACCTTTGTGCTTCCAAACCCACACCTGGGGGAGGCAGAGAGAGGCACAGACATTGAATTATTTCTGATAACAGCAATTCCTGGATAAAAAACCCTCCATGTTTATTCCTTAGGAATATTTTATCTGGGATTTTATCCGTTCAGGATAAAATTGATTGCAGCAGATCAGAGCTTCAGTCTCAAATCGGTTTTGCACGTTCGTATTCATCCAGATAAAAAAAGAAAAAAGGCAAAAATCAGTGGGATTTTGCAGTTCCCTAAAATCTGATCCCAAATTCTCATTTTAGAGGGGCTTTAATTGGAAAATAAATATAATTTAATTTAAAAAATCAATTAATTAATTAAATAAAATTTAATTCAGAGCTGGGAACACCTCGGAGCTAGGAACCAACAGGGCAAGCTTGGAAACCCACTTGTCCAAAATGGAAATAAATGGAGGAACCCTGAGAAATAAATGAAATAAAATCCCAGTCACCCTGGGAACGAAGCAGGAGAAGCTCCTGATGGGATTTTTCCATCGCTGAAATTCCAGTGTTGGTTTAATTTCTCCCTCCCTTCCATGATTTCTTCCTGATTTTTCCCATCTTTAGGAGCTGTTTGGATGCTTTTCCCTGACTGGGAGCCCAGGGATAATCCAACCCCACAGAGCCAACACCCAAATCCTGCCCCAAAAACCCCAACCACGGCCAGATCCCATTCCCAATATTTCTGTGCAGTGAGGGGATCCATGTGAAATTCCCTATAAACGGGGCTCCTGTGCTATCCCCAACCCTCCTGTGCCTGCAGTTGCACACATTTCCTTTATTTGCTGATTTTTTTTCCACTTTAAAGTCCCAAAAATCAGAGCCTGTGGATTTGGAACTGTTCAAAGGCTCCGCGGAGCTCCCTGGACCTTTGATCAGGTGCTCTGCTCATCCCATCCCTAAAAAAATCCCTTTTTTCCCATCTCCTAACAGATCTAAAAGTGCTTTTTTATGGCTAAATAATCACCAGCAGGAGAAGAATTGTCGCTGGAGCTGAAATCTGGTCCTTAATTCCTTAAATCCAGGCAGAGCCACTGCTGTCCCCATCCCTGTGACCCCAGAGGTGGAATTTGGGGGTTTTAGGATGGCAGAAATATTTGGATTTTCCAAGAGCTTTGTGCTCTGTGGATGTTTGGAGGGGAAAGGAAAAGGGGGAAGGGAAAAAAGGGAGGGGGAAAAAAAAGAGAGGGGAAAAAAAAGGGGAGGGGAGGGAAGAAAAAGGGGGGAGGGAAAAAAAAAAAAAAGAGAGTTTTGGTTGGGATGGAGAATGGAACAGGGGAAGGAAGAAGTTCCTGCTCAGGGCTCGGATTCCCAGGGATGTTCCCGTCCTCCTCCAGCCCAAATTCCCCTCCTGCACCTCTGGCTCCTGCCCTATTTAGTTCCCCACGGGATGGATGGCAGGGAAATCCCTCAGTGGGGAGCGGGATAACTCCCAGAGCTCTGCCCTAATGGGGCTGGAATTGAAGGGAATTTCAGTTCACTGCCCCTTCCTTAGCCCTGGAGCCCCAAAAACTGGGATTGAACCTGATTTCCTGTTTTTCCAGAGCCTCCCAAGCCTGTCCAGGCTCCAGCAGCCCCATGGAGATGTCCCAAAAAATCCCCTGGGGTGGGGAGTGATGCTGCTTGGCAGGGTGGGATTAGGGATCACATTCCCAGCACCCTTCAGAGCCTGGAGCAGCTTGGAACATCCACCAGGGATGAAAAATCCAATGCTGGTAGGACAGGAAAACCCCCAGAGGAGGAAAAAAAAAGTGAGGAAAAGGTGAAAAAAAAAAAAAAAAAAAGTCCTGGAGCAGCACAAAGAGCAAGGATGTGACTGGAGAGGGAATTCCCACAGAACATCCTCGGGGATGTTCCCAGAGAGCTTTCCCAGCAGGGGAGTCAGGGAAGGTGAGGGGTGGCACAAATTCCTCGTGGGCACCGGGATCCTCCCGGTAAATCCCCTAAAACCGGGGAACTCGGCAGTTCCCATGGCAACGGCGGCTCGGGAAGCGCCGCGGCTTCCCAAATCCTGGGCAAGGGAAGGAGCCAAAGGGGGATCGGCGCCGGGGGCGCAGAGGATGGCAAAGCCTTTGCTCCATATTTCTTCCTCTGGCAGGAATTCCAGGGAAAACACATCTCAGAGCACCTGGGCCGAGCTCAAATTCCCAGATCGATTCCCTCTCCAGGGCTCCCGGTTTCTCTGAGGGGTCGACAGCAGCTCTTAGACTGGGATTTAGTCCCGAGTTTAAAAGCGGCACCACAAAACCCAGGCTCTGTCCCCACCATTCCCGAAGCTCCTGACTCTCCCAGGGAAGCTCTCCTGATGCTCCCTGCCAGTTTCATGAGGGATTTGTGGAATTTATTTTCCCATAAGATTGTTTTTAAGCCACTCGGTGGATTTTAACCCGTTATTTTCCGCTGCCAAATCCACTGGGATCCGGCAGCCTCATGGTTATTCTGGATCTCCACCATCCCTCTCCCAAATCCTACAAACATTCCTGCAATAAACACAGCAAAAAAACCCCCAAAACTCCGGGATGGCTGTGACAAATCCACAGCTTTCATCCCATGCTTGGAATGAAGGCTACAATTCCCAAATTCCCAGGGGCTCCAGAGGGAGCAGCTCCATTTAAAAATTCCCAATCCTCATTCCATGTGAGGGAGAGGCCGGAGCCACAGGCCCGACACCCAGGAACTGAACAGAAGCAAGATCATGGCACTATTTTCCCATAATCTTATTATTTTTAAGCCACTCAGGGGATTTTGGAGACTTAACCTATGATTTTAACCCCTGGGATTTGGCAGGATCCTGGTTATTATGGATCTATCCCGAGGCTGAGGAAAATCCCGGAGCTGTAAATCCCAGTTTGGTTCCAAGAAAAAAACCCAAATGTTTACGGGAGAGGCGGCCAAGGGAATTTCAGTTTGGGTGGTTTGAGATGTGAGTAATGCATGGAATACACACACAGAGATCCTGGGAATTCCAGAGCATTCCAGGGATGTCCTGCTGCCTGATCGGGTGGGGAATGTGGGAAGGGGAAAGGGATGAAAAGGGGGGAAAAAGGGGGGAAAAAGGGGGGGAAAAAGGGGGGGGAAAGGGGGGAAAAGGGGGGGAAAAGGGGGAGAAAAGGGATGAGAAAAGGGATGAGAAAAGGGATGAGAAAAGGGATGAGAAAACAAATTTAATGAAATATAAATCATAATAATTTATTATAAAGTATAATAATCTCTTATACTTTATTATAAATTATAATTTATTCTAAATAAATGATTTAAAAATTTATACTATTTATAAAATAAAATCGAACAAAAATAAACCAAAAGTAATTCAAAAGCCACAATAGTAGATAATAGTAATACCCTACAATAACATGATAATAAAATAGCAGTGCAGATAATGATGATAGCGATGATGATGACAATTAATAATTATGATAACAACGGTGATCACCAAGTTAACAATGGCAAAAAGGGGTGAACAAAGGATGATCCAGAGGGCCCAACGCAGGGCTGGATTCCCAAGGGAACAGCGGGATGAGCCAGGGAGCAAAGAGCAGGAAGGAGCAGCAGAGCAGAGGGGAACAAAGGTGGGAGAAGCAGCGGGGCAGGAGGAGCCAGGGCAGGAGGAGCCAGGGCAGGAGGAGCCAGGGCAGGAGCTCCTCCTGCACTTCCAGCCGGGATCGCCATCCCCACCTCCCCCCAGCCACGATTTGGGCCAGGCAAGTTAAGCCTGGCTTGGGTTTTTCCTCAGGCTGGCTCAGCAGTGGCGGCAGCAGGAACCCCTCAGGTGATGCTGGGCTGTGGATTGGCCCTGCTGTGACACCGGGGTCCTGTGAGTGTCACTTGCTCCCCAAATTGCCACCCTGCTGTCCCCAGGTGAGAACACAGCACAGCCTGGCTCCCCAAATTGCCACCCTGCTGTCCCCAGGTGAGAACACAGCACAGCCTGGTTCCCCAAATTGTCACCCTGCTGTCCCCAGGTGAGAACACAGCACAGCCTGGTTCCCCAAATTGTCACCCTGCTGTCCCCAGGTGAGAACACAGCACAGCCTGGCTCCCCAAATTGTCACCCTGCTGTCCCCAGGTGAGCACACAGCACAGCCTGGTTCCCAAATTGTCACCCTGCTGTCCCCAGGTGAGCACACAGCACAGCCTGGCTCCCCAAATTGTCACCCTGCTGTCCCCAGGTGAGCACACAGCACAGCCTGGATCCCCAAATTGCCACCCTGCTGTCCCCAGGTGAGAACACAGCACAGCCTGGCTCCCCAAATTGTCACCCTGCTGTCCCCAGGTGAGCACACAGCACAGCCTGGCTCCCCAAATTGTCACCCTGCTGTCCCCAGCAGCCTGAGCTGGGCTGGCCTTGGGAATGAGTGTGGCTAAGAGAGGTGACAAGGGGCAAAAAAAGGGACAATAATAATGCCAGCAGTTCCAGGAAATGGGGTTTTGGAGGCAGGGTCAGCACACAGCAGAGCCAAACGTCACCTGGTCCCAAAATTGTCACCTTGCTGTCCCCAGGGTGAGCACACAGCAGACACAAAGGTCACCTGGTCCCAAAATTGCTCAGGACAGCCCCAGCTGGGGATGAGATGTCCCTGGGAATGAGTGTGGCTTGAAAAGGTGACAAGGAGCCAAAAAAAGGGACAATAATAATGCCAATCTTTCCAGGAGCTGGGATTTTGGAGGCAGGGCCAGCAGAGCCGCATGTCCCCCCCCAGGCAGGACGTGTGGAATTCCCAAAAATGTTCATCAAAGCCAGCCCAGGGCTGCTCCAGAGCGTGGGGTTTGTTTAGAGGAGAAATTCATTCCTGCTCAGCCCCGAGCTCCGGCGGCTCCTGGGTTTGATCCCGTGCCCCGTGTGCCGAGCTGTCACTGCCCGGGTGACACTCGGTGGCTTTGGGGGGCACCGGTGGCCTTGGCAGCAATGGCTTGATTCCATCTCAGAGAGTTTTTCCTAAATAATTCTGGGATTCTCCCTTGGCCTTTGCTCTTAACTTGGGCATGAACTCCAACCTGAGCAGCTCCTGCTCCTCCTCTGCTCCCAGGGATTTTTTCCCTCTGGCCCCAGGAATTTTTCCCCTCTGCTCCCCAGGGATTTTTTTTCCCCTCTGCTCCCCAGGAATTTCCCCCTCTGCTCCCAGGGATTTTTCCCCTCTGCTCCCAGGGATTTTTCCCCTCTGCTCCCAGGGATTTTTCCCCTCTGCTCCCCAGGAATTTTCCCCTCTGCTCCCAGGGATTTTTCCCCTCTGCTCCCAGGGATTTTTCCCCTCTGCTCCCCAGGGATTTTTTCCCTCTGGCCCCAGGGATTTTTCCCCTCTGCTCCCAGGAATTTTTCCCCTCTGCTCCCCAGGGATTTTTTTCCCCCTCTGCTCCCCAGGGATTTTTTCCCTCTGGCCCCAGGAATTTTTTTCCCCTCTGCTCCCCAGGGATTTTTCCCCTCTGGCCCCAGGGATTTTTCCCCTCTGCTCCCCAGGGATTTTTCCCCTCTGCTCCCCAGGCAAATCCAGGACACAGCACCCAGTGCCCACCCAGCCACCCCACAAGAGCACCCCAGGGCCAGCTCCTGGCACACACAGCCAGGGACAGAAGGATTTATCCCGTGCCATTCCCAGTGATCCTTCCCGGGCTTACTCAGCAGAGAAAGGATTTTGCAGCTGCAGTTGAGGAGAAGGTGAAGCAGGCGCTGCCTGGCCCCAAATTTCGGGAAGGGGCAGCAGCAAGGGGGAGCTGGCAGCATTCCCAGCTCGGGGCTGGAGCTGGATCCAAGGCAGCCACACGTTCCTGCTGCACTGTCCACAGCATCTGCTCCAGCCACGTGCTGGGCTGGAGGAGACAAATCCCTCCCAAAGCCGGATCCAGACAGGGAATGCCCTTTTCACCCCGGGAATGACGCTCCCGCTTCCACGGCTCGTGCTGGGCTGGGGGAGTGGGACCAGCTCCAGGCCCTGTCACGCTCCAGGAGCTCTTTTCCCAACTTTTCCCTGGCTCTGGATGTGCAGAGCTCAGTGGAGCTTTTCCAGCCACAGCCCCGACCCTGGAGCAGAGCCCTCGGTGCTCCCGAGCTGGGCTGGGCCTGGGAATGAGTGTGGCTAAAAGAGGTGACAAGGGACAAAAGAAAATGGGATTTTGGAGCTTTCCAACTTTCTGTTCCCTGCCTGAGCATCCTGGGCTCCCACAGGACACGTCTGGATCTCGGGGTGTCTGTGCAGGGCCAGGAGTTGGATCCTCAGGGATCCCTTCCAGCCCAGGAGATTCCAGGATTCAGATTTTTAGGAATTTTCCATCCATAACACTCCTATGATCCTACAACCCTGGAATTCCTCACGCTCCCTTCTCCAAGGGAGACCCTGGGATTTTTTTTCATTTTGATTTGAATTCAGCTGGGAAAATTCCAGTGGCGTTCCCAAAGAGCAGGAGCCTCGGGATGGGTTTGCAGGAGCAGCAGCACCCACCCCTGCCAGCTTACACCAATCCCATCCTGCAATTCCATGGACTGACCTCTCCCTTCGAAGAGAGCATCACTGGCACACAAAAGAGAGTTTGGGCTCGGTTCATTTTGTTTTCCTGACTGCAGTAGTGACAAAAAGAGGGAAAAATAAACTCAAATCCCCAATCCAATCCTTCACGCTCCACCTGGGATCCCTGGCACGTTCTCCTGAGGAACAGACACAAGTATTTTTTCAGGATAATTGAAGCAGGGGCAGTTTGGGCTGACATTTAAACGAGCTCAAAGTTAAGCCGAGCTTTATTCTCAGCTGTGATTTTTGACTTGGTAGTGCAGGAATTCCCCAAATTCCCGTGAGCTCAGGAAGGACCTCAAGGATGGAGCGACCTGGGATTGGGCAGGGGATGGAGAGGCCACTCAGGGTCCCTGTGCTGCATTTTGGGGACAAAGGTGACACCTGGGATCATCCCAGTGCAGCACTTTGGGGTTTTCACCCTCCCCAAACCCCTCATATTTACACTGAGTGGTTGAATTTCCCCTGATAAATCCAGGTGAGATGGAAATCTCGTTTTTTCCGTCCCATTTTCCCATCCTGGATTAGCTGGGCAATGGAAAGAACTGGACACATCCCACTGAAGCTCTGAGGAATCCCAGGGATCCTGAACCCCAATCCTCAGCCCCCAAAAGGGATCAGAACCTGCAGCACTGGGCATGGGGTGCCCCCAGTGCGGGGTCCCACAAATATTCCACCAGGACACCGCTGAGAAAAGGAATTTCTAAGGATCTGCTGGAGCTGAACCACCTGGAATTCCTGCCTGGGGGTTTGCTCCTGGTCACAAAAAAAACCCCACCTCTGTCCCTGCTGGAGCTTTGGATTCCTGGGTAAATATTTCCCAGGGATTCCCAGGTTCTCCCTCCTTTTCTGGGGCTGAATTTGGGATGGGTGAATCCGCCCAGGAGCTGTGACACATCCCTGAGCTGCAGCAGCACAATCCCAACATAAACACATTCCCACACATCCCAGAGATGTTGTTTCTATCCTGGGGATTCCCAGGCTGCTGTGGGATCCCAGACAGGCTCCTGATCTTTCATTCTCTGTGTGAGTAATGCACTTCCCTGCTCCTCACCCCAAACGCTCTTTCATCCTCTCCCTGTGCTTCTCCTCCCTCCGGATTTATTCCCTTTTATCCCAGCTCTGCCAGGACGACACACACGGCCCCAAATGCCAAAGGAAATGAGGCACGGGCGGGTGCAGCAGGGATATCTGAGACAACAACAGCTCCCACATCCCATCTACCCCAAAACCAGGGAATCGGTCCTGAATCTCCTCCCCGGAGCTGCTCCACAGGGAGTGGATACAGGAATTTGGGGAGAAATCCAGAGTGGCAGCTGTGAATCCCTGGGTTCGTTGCTGGAGCTGAATCTTTGCCAGGTTCCAAATGAATGAAGAATAAATTAATCGAGGGAAACTGAGGATTGGGATGGTTTTATCCCAAAGCTCTGGGAGGTTACAGGATATGGATCCTGCAGTCCAGCTGTGCATGGATCACACCTGGATCCGTGGTGGATTTAATCTGTCACCAGGACAAACCCATGGGCTCCCCACCCCTCTCTGCTGCACAGCCTGGGAATGCTCCAGCAGCAGCATTGTGGCTCCCTGGATATCCCCAAATCCCACAGAGAACAAACACCCCCTTCAGTGCCTCTGGCAGCCTCCTCCTGCAGAGCCCTCCTGGAATTCTCTCCCACCCAGCCAGGGACTGGAATCCCACCTCCAAATGGCATCCCAGCAGCTCTGGGATCAGGATGTCGCAGTGGGAAGAGGGAAAAAATCCCTGGAAGTGACTTTGGCAGCCATCTGTGGCCCAAGGGCTGTCCTGGGTGGCCACACCAGGAAAAGCTCCCACCAGCCTGGACTTGTCCCTGTGCTGTCTCTTCCTCCAGCCTCCAACTGAAATATCCCCAAAAATAAATGCAAAGAACCACCTCGAGGTGCAGCTGGCAGAAAGGAAGGAGCCCTGGCCATCCCTTTGGAGCTGAGGGGAAGGAGCCAGCAGATTTCCAGGCCACACGAGGTTCAGCTGTGGAGTTTCTAACCCAAAATTCCAGGTTTGCAGCTGGAAAACAGCTCCAGGAAAAGCCAGCTGGAAAAGAGGGATGCACATCCCGCTGAGGGCTTGATCCAGGTGGTTCTGAGCAGTTCAGGCTGGGAGCTCATCCTGAGGGGGGGAATCTGGGATAAAAAGTGCTGCTGGAGATGGGATTTTCTTCAGCACACTTCCCAAATATCTGTGCCCACCACACAAACGAGTTCAGTCACTCCATAAATCACCCAAAAAAAAAAAAAATCTCCTTTTTCCCATGTAAAACCCATCATCCCAGCAGCTCCTCCCCAGGAACACCAGCAAGGCCCAGTGGCTGCTCCCTGAGCCAGCCCCATCCATTCCCACTCCAGGTTGCCACGTGGGATTCTCCCCAAAAAAGCCTGGAATGGCTCCGAGCTCTGATCCCAGCACTAATTCCAAGGGAAGGTCTCACAGAGCTCAGCTCCGAGAGGTTTTGTAAACAAAGCCACCAAACAAAAGCCTCCCAAAGCTCGGCATTAATGGAAAAGTTATTGGGCTGCCTTTTTTCCCCCCTTTATTTCACACAGCAATAAAAGAAAGCTCCTGGGAAAAAAAAAAAAAAAAAAACAACTCCCCCTGCAGCGTTTGCAACCCAAACAAGCGAGGTTGTGGCGCCACACGAGGAGTGGGAGCTGCAAAGAGGTGACAAAATCCCTTTTTTCCCACTGTTTTCCCAAGCTCTCCTAGCTCGGGTCCCTCAGAATGGCCAGGGTTTCCCTGCAGGAGGTTCCCGTCCCTCCCAGGAGGAGCAGAGCAAGGGGTGAGCAAAGAAATGTGGGCTTGGATCCAGGAGGAATTTGGGAGTAGCTTCTCCCTCCTCCTGCTAATTAAGGCCCTGCCACTAATTAAGGCCCTGCTCGTTAGCAGGGGGCTCAGGGAGCTGCAGCTGGCACAGAGGGGCAGTGCCAGGGCTGGGGGTGTTTCCTTAGGGATCACAGCGGGCTTGGTTTGGGGAAAACCCCCAAAGCATCATTTATAAACACCTATCAAATTCCAGGGATGTTTGCCCTGGAGAGCAACAGGTCCCAGCCAGGCCTGGATGAGCCAGGCTTTAAACTGGGGTGGAAATCCTGTGGATTTGTCCCATCTTCCCACGTGTTTGCATCCCCAGGGTGCTGCAAGGAACAGATTTTTGCTCTGAGCACTGATGGATCTTTTAACGTTGAGCTGCAGCCCTGAGTGATGGCATTTAGGGTTTAGTCCTGGCTCGAGCACATCTGTAAATCCAACCAGAGCTGGCCCAAATCCAGCAGAGCTCTTAAACCAACGCTTTCCTGTGGATTTCACCCAGGTTTAGAGAGAGCAGGGCTGGGAATGGAAGGTGAGGATGAAGCAGCAGGAGGGGAGGATGTGATGGAGCAGGAGAGGAACTCCCAGGAAGCAAAAAAAGGACGGGAATTGGTGGCCCAGCAAAGATGAACCTGAATTTCTCAAGTTCTGCCAGGGCACTGTTCATTATCTCCATTTCCTCCTTCCAAAGAACACTGCTGGGGGTGATTTCCAAGAGGGAATCACTCCAAGCTTTCAGCTGGAATTGGGGAATTCTGTGTGCAGGAAGAACAACCCAAATCAGGGATTTTTTTCCCCCCTCTCAGTACCAGAGCAAAGCTAAAACAAGGCTGGGAATCAAAGCTGAAGGAATCCCAGGACTCCCAGAGCTCCAGGCTGAGCACAGCCAGCAACAAACACGAGCTCCAATCAGCAATTCCCACCTCAGGCTGAACTTTCTGGAGCTGTCTGTGCCAAACTCCTTTTCTCAGATATAAATCCCAACATAAGTCAGGTATAAATTCATTTCCAAGCACAGCCAGGCTGGGAAAAATCCGAAGAGGCACCAGGACGAAGCCGCCAGGGCAATCCTTGGAAAGGCTTTGTGCTGCTCCTCTGGGAGAACACGTCTCATGGATTTAATTCCAACATGATACCCCATGTTCCAGTCATTAATAAATCCAGGGAATACCTCAGCCCATTTCTCTGGGTTATTTCTGGGAGGTTTGAGCTGCAGGGATCCAGGGTTTGGAGCTCACAGCAGAAACAACACCAGAGTTTTCCTCACGGGAATTCCCACCTGAGCTCCAGCCCCCAGGGCTGTGGCTGAGCTGCCCCGGGAGCTTTCCCCAGCCTGGATTCTCCCAAAATCCAGGCCATTGGGAAGCGCAGACCCTGGCACACTTCAGGTTCTTTGGACCTTTTCCATGTGTGGCTCCTCTGGGATTTTCTGGGATTTTCTCATCCAATCTGGATGGGCCCTGCTGAGCACCCTGCAGGCCTGGGGGGCCCCAAACTCATTTAGCAGCGTTAATTGCAGCCCTAATGAACACGGATCCTGCCCTCACCGGGGTCTGGAGGTCATTGCTGTCCCTACACACTCTGGGTTGGATGCTCCAGACTGGCTCTGGATCCAGGAGAAGTCTGTGGAGATGTGGGATGGAACAGGACAATCCCTGTCTCTCCCACTGCTCCAAGGCATCCGACACCAAACCCAAGGAGATTCCCGTGTCCTTATCCATGCCCTGAACGAGGTGGGAACGGCCACAGGCTCCTCCTCTCCTGGTCTGAACAGCAGGGTCTGACTTTTCCACGTTTCCCGTTGCAAATTCCAGTTTGGAGAGCAGGACCTGCACATCTCAAGGGGTTCCATTCAATCCCCAGCCTGGTTGTGGCCAGCTCAGAGAATCCCGGGATGGTTTGGGTTGGAAAAGCTCATCCAGTCGTGCCACGGGCAGGCACAGCTTCCACCATTCCCAGGTTTCTCCAAGCCCATCCAGGCCTTGGATTGATCTGCCCAGCTCTCCTCCAGCTTCCTACCACACCCATGGGATCCACAAACCCACTTCCCACCACGAATCCAGCAGAAAATTCCCCGGCCTCAAGCAAAACCCAAACCCTACAACAACGGCATCACCGCCACCACCTCCAGGAAAAACAGAATTCTTCCCCAAAAAATTCCTCAGATCCAGCTGCAAGCAGCAGAATCCCCTCAGCACTTCATGGGAATTTGCCACTGCCTTTTCCAGCCGTGAGTTAGATCCCAAAATCCCCCCTTTTTCCACGCAGGATGTTGCAGTAGCTGTAACACCAAGCTTGGCATGACGGAATCCCTCAATCCCTGCCATGACCTGATGCTTCCCAGCTGGAATTTTCTGGATTGTCCCTCTCTGACTGTGCCAAACAACTTCCCCAGCGAGGAAAATATTTTGCTGTCTCCAGACCGAGTAAAAATAACCCTCAATTCCCTTCTCAATTAGGTGAGGGCTGGAATGAGCAGTTAATTGGGCCTTTCTTGCCTCGGATGATCTCTGGGAAGCGGCTCAGTCCCACAAAAACACAGGGAAGCGCAGCCAGGATGGGATAACGGGGCAGCTCATCCCAGGGGGAATGCACAGGGAAGGGAAAAAGGGATTTGGGGGAAAAATGGGAAAGGAAAAGCTGACAAAGGCTGGAAGTTCATTGGATGCTCCAGCTCTGAAGCGTGTGGAAGAATAGACGAACTTGGAAGGGAAAAAAAAAAAACAGGAAGAAAAAATATTTCCCGGGATGTTGCACAGGGAAGGGAAAAAAAGATTTGGGGGGGAAATTGGGAAAGGAACAGGTGGCAAAGGCTGGAAATTCCTTGGATGCTCCAGCTCTAAGACATGTGGAGGAATCGATTGAATTTGAAGGGTAAAAAAAAAAACAAACTCAGGAAATAAAAAACACTTCCAGGGGGGCTGCAGAGAGAAAGGAAAAAGGGATTTGGAAGGAAAAATGGGAAAGAAAAAGGTAGCAAAGGCTGGAAGTTCCTTTGATGCTCCAGCTCTAAGACATGTGGAGGAATTGATTGAATTTGAAGGGGAAAAAAAAAAAACAGGAAGAAAAAACACTTCCAGAGAAAAAAAAACACTTCCAGGGGCTGCAGAGAGAAAGGAAAAAGGGATTTGGAAGGAAAAATGGGAAAGAAAAAGGTGGCAAAGGCTGCAATTTCTTTGGATGCTCCAGCTCTAAAGCATGTGGAGGAATAATTAACTTGGAATGGGGAAAAAAAAAAAAAAAACCAAACCAGGAAGAAAAAACCATTTCCTCGCGGGTTAGAACCCGTTAATCGCGACGGAGCTAAATTTGGGAATTAGCCTTTAGTCTCCCAAGAAACCCTCGGAAAATATTGCTAGGGCCAGTCTCCAGTGGCCACCGTGCAGTGACTCGGTGTGCCCTGGGTGGCTCGGTGCCAGCTCGGGAGGTGCCACCCACGCTGCCAGCCGGGCACCCGCCAGGCACCGGCTCTTCCTCGCCTGCCTGTCAGCTCCTCTTTTCCCTCCGCCTGATGAATAATGGGAATAAAAAACCGGGGGGGGGGGGAAAAAAAAAGCAGCGTGACGCTCAGTTACTGCCTGGGATGAGCCACCCCGAGCAGCTCCTGCTCCCGTGAAACAAACCCGTCCCCGCGGAGCGCGGGCTGGGCGCCGTGCAAGCGGGGAAACAAAGGGGCTGCTGATTAATCTCCCCGTTTCCCTACGGCAGCTTCCCGAGATGTTAATGAGTCCAGCTGGATTTGTAGGGAAGGCTGGATTGTGGGATGCGAGCGTGGATCCTCTCGGAGGAAGGGTTGGGTTGGTGGGATTGCAGCGCTGGCGCAATCTTCCTGTCATTCTCTGCCTTTGCTTCTCTTTATTTCGCATAACTTCATTTTGTAATGCTTCCAGTCCTTTGTAGTTTTTCGTTTAGATCCTTTGAGTGACCCGAGGGCCACCCAAAAGGGCAGGAAATGGGACAGCACCTCGGGATGAACCCAAAATGAGGATTTTTGGCAAAGCAGCGCTTGGGCCTGGTGGCTGGGGTTTGTTGGAACGGGATTTTATGGGATACTGGGACAAATTTGGCTGGAGAAGCTGTGGCTGCTCTGTCCCTGGAATGTCCAAGGCCAGGCTGGAGCAGCCTGGGACAGTGGGAGCTGTCCCTGCCCTGGCAGGGGTGGCACCGGATGATTTTTAAGGTCCCTCCCCACCCAAACCATTCCGGGGTTCTCTGAAGGCCTCGAAATCCCCTGATAACAAATCAGACAAAAGCCCAGACTCCAAACCCCTCCCTGCACTGGATTTTTGGGATTTCTCTCATCCAGCTGAGGCTCAGCCGTGACTCAAGTGGGAATTCCTGCTTCCCCCTTTCCAGCCCCGCTCCTGGATGGATGAAGGAGCCAAATGTTCCCATTTGGGGTTTTCCACCCTGGTGCCATCCCACCCTGCTGAGCGAGAGCCACGTCCTGGCATCAGCACAGCAAAAACATTCCCAACTTCCCGAGGTTTGGGAGAGCTGGGAAGGGATTCCTGGGAATGCTGAGAGAGGAGCATCCCTCTCCTCCGCAGCAACCCCACGGGGGCAGAGCTGCCTCCAAATCCCCGTTATCCCTCCAGATCTCCATTATCCCATGCAAATTCCTGCCGCAGCTCCATCAGAGCATCAGGATGGGAAGGAAATGAGGATTTGATGGAATTGGGTTTGCAGCAGAGCAGGGACAGCAAGGGCAGGTGCAGATATGGATCCACCTCCCACCTCCTGCGCCTCGCTGGAGCTCAGCAGCGTCCACAGATCTCCCTTTTCCATCTTTTCTGAGGATGGTTTGTTCAGGGGGAGCTCGGGAGATTCCAATTAAACCTAAACACTGCCCTGTGCTTCCAGAAACCCCAGAGCCTGCGGAGAGGGAAGGACAGCAGGAGGACAAACTGCTCCCGCTCTGGATGGTGGCCCCGGAGATCACCTTGGTCTGCTCTCCCCACCAGGATGGAGCTGCTTTTAATTAAAACCTGGGAAGGAGGTGCTGGGAGGAAGTGGCTGCACCATGGAAAGGGAATTTTGGCTCAGAGCTTTTCCCCAGGGATTTGTTGCCCGGAAACCTCCAAAAGCAGCTCAGGTTCTCAGCAAACCTCAAGTCCAGTTTGCCCTTAGGATGAGCCTAAATCTCCCAAATGAGAGAATTCTAAATATGGGGCCAAAAGCTGAGCTTTGCCCCCTGAGGTTCGGAGCCCTCCACAGCTCCCATCGATTCTCTGGGAATATTAATATTAATATTAATAATTAACCAAGTCCCACTGCCTTATCTCTCCTCATCCCCTGCAGTGCCACGTCCCCATCTGGCAGCTCTGAAAGGAGCTGGGAGTGACAGAAAATGGGGACATTTGGGGACAATGCTGGAATAGATAAAAGCATCCCATTCCTTCCTTTCTGCAGCTCCGGATTTATTCTGTTCTCCCATTTATTCTGTTCCCACATTTACTCTGTTTTCACGTCTCCTTGCAGCTGTTTTGCCACGACAAAGTTGCATCTTCCCCAAAACACAGAAACACGAGGCCCCTTTGAATCAGGACTCAACAGCCCTTTGAAGGATTGAAAATGAAGGAGAAATCAAGGAAAAATCCGAGTTTTTTTCCCCCACAAGTGCTCCCTGCACATGAAATCTTGGATGGAGGCCAAGGTGGAGAGGGAATATTTTGATACTGGGGAAAGTGGTGCCAAAGGAGATGTGGCTGCTGTGGGGTGGCCAGGGAGGAGCTGAAGAAATGATTTGAAAGAGTAAAGCCAGACTTAAACGAAATCCCCGCAGGGTAAATCAGGCAGATCAGGACTCTGAGGGAAATGAGGAATTCCGAGCCTGTTCTCCCTCTTTCCAGGCTCCAGAAAAAAACATGGAGCACACCCTGGTTCAAAAAATCCATCCCTGGAAGTGACCCCGGCTTCAGTTTTGGGAGCTGGTGCAGCTGTGACAACACTGAGACACATTGGGATGGGAGTGGTGTCTCCCTTCCCAAACTGCCTGGGAGCTTTGGGAATCAGAGCCCTGATCCCAATCCTTGGATATGTCCCCCCTCCCTCTCATTCAATCCCTCTCTTTTTGTTTTTTGAGGGATTGGCGGGATTGGGGAAAAATAGACCTGGAAAATGGCACGTTTTTAGATCCATGAGAATTTGGACTTGCAGAGCTTTGGGAATGTTTCAGAGCAACGTGAATTTATGGAGCAGATATAAACCCCATCCCAGGATTCCCTCTCACCAGTGGGGAATTCTGCCTTGGGGCTTTCCTTGTCTGGGAATTGTGACTTATTGGGAGCTCTGTTACGAGGAGCAGCAATTAAATCCCATTTTTTTCCCAAGGATTTCCTTTCCCTGCTGTATTCCCAGGGTTCTGGCACATCCCTGTGGCTCAGCACCTCGGAGCTGCCGATGGGTTTTTCCCCCAGCACCCTCTGGAAAGCTCCTTCCCTGGATTATCCGCTGGCTCAGCACAAAGGAATGGGGACATAACGAGGTTGAGTGATTGGCACAAGAATCACACAGGGAGTTAATTATTCCTGGGGTTTTCCAGAGGGGAGAACCTGCAGGAGGGCTTTGGAGGGGTGCAATTCCAGAGGGGTGCAATTCCAGAGGGGTGCAATTCCAGGGGGGTGCAATTCCAGAGAGGTGCAATTCCAGGGAGTGCAATTCCAGGGGGGTGCAATTCCAGGGGGGATGCAATTCCAGGGGGTGCAATTCCAGGGATTTGGCATTTGGTGACAGACAAATCCATGGCTATGACAATCCATGTGACCCCACTCCACCTTCCATCCCATCCATCCACAAAGAGCTCTACGCCAGGAAATCCTGGGATGTGGAGAGCAGCACAAGCAGGGAACACGGGCGGCTTTAGATGAGGCGAAACCCACGGGAAAAGGCTCTGCTTTTCCAGCCTGGAATTCTGCAGGAATTCACCTGGAGCCCAGGGGAGAACAGGGGGCTGAACCCAGGACTGCCCAACCCAAGCACCAAATTCCTCCTTTCGTGGAACCTCGTTCAATCCAATATTCTGGTTCAATCCAATATTCTCTGGGAAGAGGAATTGCCGGGTGTCGTCACAGCCTGCCCTGATTTAATCACGTTAAAAGCCACGGAGACGGAATTATTCGGGATTAGGGATGAATAAGGCTTTTAAAGCCTGACTCCAACCCTCCCGATCTGCTTACAGGAAAAAAGCCTTCCAATCAGGAAAAGTCCAATTGCTGCTCCCAAATGCACTTTAAATCAATCCAGCTTCCAAATGCAGAACTGGTTGGAACACGGGAAAGCTGGAGGAGGAGAGGACTCTTCCCAGTCCAGAACATTCCTAATCCTAGGACACAGAGCAGGTAATTCAGGTCAAGGCTTAAGACATTAAACCATTGCTCCAAAGCTTGGGACTTAACGAGCTTTGGGACTTAGCGAGTAAGGGATAAGCAGCAGAAGTTTAAATACTTCCAGGGATATTCCTCTTCCATGGAAAGCTACACCCTGGGAAGTCTGGTAAAATGGAATCCTTCATCCCGTGGGGATGGTCCCAGGGAAAGGAGAACTTGAGGGTGGTGGGGGGTTTGGGAAGGTGATGTCCACACCTGCAGCACCAAAATTACCTCCCCTCAGCTCTCGTTTTTTCCTGGAATTCCAGTTAATGAGGAATTTTCCCTGAGCAGAGCTGCCAGGTGGGCTTTTCCTGGTTATCCAAAAGAGTGAAATACTGGGAGCAGCCCCTTCCCTGGATCCAGGGAGAGACAGAAAAGAAAAGGAAGGGAGGAAAAAAAAAAACCATCCTCATGTGTGGGCTGTTCATTCAGATCCCGGAAAAATATCAGGGGGTTAAAGGAAAAATGTCATCGCTCCAAAGGGGCTCCTGGGGAGGAGCGTGGGAGGGAAATGCTGCTCCTTCCATCTGCTCTGAGCACGGAGCTGGGGCCGGCTCCTGCTGCAGATCCGGGCGGATCCGGGCCCTGCCTGGAGCTCCGAGCTGCTCCGGGAAGTTTCTTTGGGAGCTGCCACTCCAAGGGATGTTTCCTGCCATGAGCATGAGTGCAGGGAGGCTGAGGAGCCTCCTTCAGCACCCTCCTGGAATTTGGGAAGAGCTGTCCCTGCTGAGGGTGGGACAAGGGATGTCCATGTAGAGAATTCCCACCAAAAAGCCGTGGTTTGGGCTGGGAAGGAGTTAAAGCCCGTCCAGTTCCAACCCAACACCTTCCACTATCCCAGGCTGCTCCAAGCCCTGTCCAGCCTGGCCTTGGACATTCCCAGGGATCCAGGGGCAGCCACAGCTTCTCTGGGAATCTGTGCCAGGGCCTGCCCATCCTGCCAGCCAGGAATTCCTTCCCAATATCCAAACCAAGTCTTCTCTCTTTGAGTTTAGAACAATCACCCCTTGTCCTGCGAGGAATCCAACTCCTGCCTCTCACAGGGAATTTTACACCTTGGATCCAACGTTTCCCCATCCACGCCTGGTGTGGACATCGCTCTGATGGAACTGGCTGCTCCAAACCCATCCCCTCATCCCATGGGAAAACAAAGGGTGAAAACTCCAAAGTCTGCAGCTCACCCTTCAGAGGAGTCCTCCAAAAGCTCCCCAGAGTTCACTGCTCCAAGATCCCAGGTTTCCAAAGGTGGTTTCACACCTAAGGAAGGAGGAGCCCATTGGAGAGCCCCGAGCTGTGGCTCTGTCACCGTCACCATCCCGGGAATGCTGCTCTCCATGGGATCCTGGAGTTACCCCCCCTTCTGCTGCCTGCTGGAGCTGCTCCAACCAACTCCAGCCTTTCCCAAACTCCCCCCACGGCTGGCACAGGCTCAGCCATTCCAGTGACATTTACTCCCACCAGGATTTGGAGATCAGCTCGACATTTGAGATGATTCCTCCCAAAAACATTCCGGTGCCTGCTCGCTCCCAAGGGTTCCTGTTCAGCCGAGCTCTTCAGCACGCGCACAACGGTTCAGGCTCGAGCCCGTCAAGCTGAGCCCAGGGTAAGCTCAGCTTATCTGAATCCCACCTTGGCTGCTGGTTAGGGATGATCAGACAGCGAAGCTTTGCTTCCCAGAATCCTGGAATGGGTTGGGTTGGAAGAGCCCATCCAGTCCCACCAGGAACACCAGGGGAATTGGGTGGGCTGTCAGGGAAGGAGGGAGAGGGGAGGAGTGGAACTTGGGATAGTGGGAAGTGTCCCTGCCTGTGGCATGAGATGATCCCTAAGGTCCCTCCCAAAGCACTCCCTGATCCCACACTGCCACAGCACACAGATCCCAAAATCCCAGAGATCTGGGAAGTTTTGGGCTCCTGACATCATTAAAATGACCAAACAGGAGGTTTCCATCAGCACATTCTGAGACTGCATCAAAACAGCAAAATCTGGATCTGCAGGAAGCAAAACCCAAAGGAAACTCCGTGAGGGAAAAGCTGGGTCTGGGTGGATTCCAGCTGGGAGCCAAATCCCAGAGTGGGAACAAGAGTCCAAGCTGGATCTAGATGCTCCTTCAGATCCCCTCCAACCCTACCCAGTTCATGATTCAACTTCCTGCTGTGTTCAACCCAGGATTTGGGATGCCCCGGGGGCAGTGGGCACAGGAGTGGGGTGGATGCATCGAGGTTGGAGCCATGGATCAATCACCAACAGCTTCCCAACAATTCCCAGCAGAAAAGGACAGGGATTCCCAACAATTCCCAGCAGAAAAGGACAGGGATTCCCAATGATTCCCAGCAGTAAAGGACAGGGATTCCCAATGATTCCCAGCAGAAAAAGACAGGGATTCCCAATGATTCCCAGCAGAAAAGGACAGGGATTCCCAATGATTCCCAATAGAAAAGGACAGGGATTCCCAGCAAAATCCCAGCAGGAAAGGACAGGGATTCCCAATGATTCCCAGCAGTAAAGGACAGGGATTCCCAATGATTCCCAGCAGAAAAAGACAGGGATTCCCAATGATTCCCAGCAGAAAAGGACAGGGATTCCCAGCAAAATCCCAGCGGGAAAGGACAGGGATTCCCAATTATTCCCAGCAGAAAAGGACAGGGATTCCCAGCAAAATCCCAGCAGTAAAGGACAGGGATTCCCAGCAAAATCCCAGCTGTTAGGGTGGGACACAACTCACACGACACAGCCCGGGGATCACCAGCCCCTGCCCCAGCCCCTCCACGAGCTCCTTTCATCTGCTGCCACTGCAAAAAAAAAAAAAAAAAAGGACCAAAATCCCAAATAAAGCTGTTTTATGCCCAACGTGCTGCCAAAACTCCATTATTGGAATCCTCTGCTTTCCCCTCCCTCTGCGCCCGCCTGTTCCAGCTGAGTGAACAAAGGAAAATCCAAATAAAATCAAACGAGCGAGCCTGAGACAGAAATGGGCCCTTTCAAACAAACCCAGCTCGATGGTTTTAAGCCCCAGATAGAGCAACAATGGGATGGCCTAGATTCCTTCCCCAGCTCCTTTTTTCCTTTTCCTGGATGGAGAAAGGGAAGAGAAACCCTCCTGTAAAAACCTTCCCGGGGAGCAGACGGACAAATGAATAAATTGAGGAGGAGAAGGAGAGCAGAGCTGGCAGGGAGCTGCAACCAGCCCAGACTGCCACGGATTGCACACGAAGTTCATTTGTTCCCCCTTCTGCTGGAAAACCTCTGGCATTTTTCCCGCTGTGTCAGTCATTCCTCGGGATGGGGAATGCTGGAGGTAACCCCAAGTTCAGCCAGAGCAGCAGCCGGGGGAATCCAAGCTCATCCTTGGCAGCCGGGGCCAGGCTTAGCTTACACGGTAAATCCCAAGGGTTCCCCCCTGCCAATTCCCCGATCCTGTGGGATATTTGATCCCTGGGACGTGTCAGAGCTAAAAATACCCCCCTGGCTGTGAAAAAAAAAAAAAAAAAAAAAAAAAAAAACGGGAAAAATCCTTCGGGATGGGGCTGTCCCCGTAAGGAAGTGGCCGGATGTGGGGTTTGGTGTTTCTCCCCCACACCTTGCCATTCCCAGCTCCCGCCGTTGCCAAGGGAACGCTGCTGAGGCGCTTCCCAAGGACCTGGCAGCTGCCAGATTGGAAAGGGCAACCCGGGAATGTGGGCGAGGCTCTGCGGGTCCTGCCGAGCGGGGCGTGGGTGGGAGCTGCACCTGAGCATCCTCGGGGTTATCCCGGAGTGAGGCACCCTCAGATCATCCCAAAAAGTGCTGCGGGATCAGCCTTGGGATCCTTGGGTTTTCCCTCTTGGATTCTCCTTCCCGGTTCAGTTAAGCACGAGGCCGCCCCGCTCCAGCCTGGAACGAGCTGCCTGCAGGCCAGGGAAGCAAAGGGATTTTCTTTGGAATATTGGGCTTGGGAAATGAAAAGGGGCCAGGGAAGGCTTTGCTTGAACCTTGCCAAGCTCTGGAAATTCGGGAGAGCAATTCCAGTGCTTCTTCATGGAGCAGCCTCCGGAGGCAAATGAACCAACAGGGGAACAAGAGGGTCCGGCCTGCGCTCAGGCTTCTCCTCCTCTGTGCCATGGATTTATCCCAGAGGATCAGGAGCTTGCAGGGTTTGGAAAACCTCAAAGGAAGAGGATTCTCTCAGGGAAATCCAGCTTTTGGTCAGGAAAAGCCAAACCTGGGCCGTGGGACCTGCAGGATCTGTTAAGCAGCAAGGAGCGAGTGCATGGCCGGGATGCCCTCAGTCACGGAAAACCAGGAAATCCCATCAAAACAAATCCACAGGATTTCCAACAAATCCCAGGAGATGAAATAGAGGGAGGGAGGGAAGCAGGTGATCCATCAGCCTCGGGAAAACCCAGCAGGAAAACCAACGCTGCCCAGGGAGCGCGTGAGGATTTGTCAGGATTGGAGCCTGAGGAGATCAGTCCCGTTTTCCCGGCCTTTCCCTAATCCCACACCTCCCAAAAGGCTCGTTTGGAAAAGCCTGGCAATCAGCCCCCCCCCAGCCATGAGGAACACCGGGAGCAGGGGTCATAAAGAACCACCTGGAGCCCCTGGGCTCGGCGCTGCCTCCGGAGCCGCGCCCGGCACGCGGCTCTGCCGACCCACAGCTGTTCCAACGGCTCGGGAGCAGCTTATCCCAGCCATAAAATGTGGGGGAAAAAAAAAACTGGGAGCAATAGCTCTGCTGCCTTCTCATCCCTGCTGCTTCAGGGAACAGCTGAGAAACAGCTGAGTAATTGCCAGGAGCAGGGATGGAGGATGGGAGCCACGGAGTGGGGAAGCCCTGGAAGATGAGCTGGGAGTGGGAATGTGGCTCGTGGGGGCTGGATCCTGCTCCTGGAGGGGGGATCCTGCTCCTGGAGAATGTATTCTGCTCCTGGAGGGGGGATCCTGCTCCTGGAGGGGGGATCCTGCTCCTGGAGGATGGATCCTGCTCCTGGAGGATGTATCCTGCTCCTGGAGAAGGGATCCTGCTCCTGGAGGATGGATCCTGCTCCTGGAGGACAGATCCTGCTCCTGGAGGATGTATCCTGCTCCTGGAGAGGGGATCCTGCTCCTGGAGGACAGATCCTGTTCCTGGAGGATGGATCCTGCTCCTGGAGGATGGATCCTGCTCCTGGAGGATGGATCCTGCTCCTGGAGGACAGATCCTGCTCCTGGAGGACAGATCCTGCTCCTGGAGAGGGGATCCTGCTCCTGGAGGACAGATCCTGCTCCTGGAGGAGGGATCCTGCTCCTGGAGGATGGATCCTGCTCCTGGAGGAGGGATCCTGCTCCTGGAGGGGGGATCCTGCTCCTGGAGGATGGATCCTGCTCCTGGAGGGGGGATCCTGCTCCTGGAGGACAGATCCTGCTCCTGGAGGAGGGATCCTGCTCCTGGAGAAGGGATCCTGCTCCTGGAGGAGGGATCCTGCTCCTGGAGGATGGATCCTGCTCCTGGAGGACGGATCCTGCTCCTGGAGGACGGATCCCCCCCAAATTCTAAGTTGGGAGGAGCGAATCGAGGGATGTCCATGGCTGGACCGGTGAGTTGTTATCCCAGGATAACACACGACTCGGGAAATGGCCATGGAGTGATGGAATGCTGGGGTGAGGGTGCTCCTGGTGGGATAACCCTTCCCACCATGGTGGTCTCCTCTTGATGCCACCCAAATTTTCCCTTCCATGCTAAAACCAGGCGGAGAAGACCCATCCCAAATCCTGCAGGAACCTCCCTGGGCCTCCAAAGGCCGGAGCTGCCCCTCCAGAGGATGGAGAATCCATTTGGTGGGGTGGGAAGGGTGTACAAAATTTAAGCCATCCCAAAATTCCTCAGGGAATCCCAACACAAAACCCTTGGAAAAACAACCCTGTCCCAAAAAGCACAACCTGGAAATCAGTTGTGGTTTGGATCGCGCCCAGCTCCAGCTTTGAACACGGATATTTATCCCATCTGGCAGGGACACCTCCCACTGGATCAGGTTATTCCAAGCCCAGTCCTTATCTCATTCCAAATAATTCCATGGAGCCCACCAGGAATGGGTTATCAGACAAGGATCCCGGTTTATCCGACGCTCCCAGCCCACCCAGCAGCACCTCCAGCTCCTCCCTGTGCCCCACACACAGCCCCTTCCTTTCCCCAGGAATAGCAATGGTTTCCCGGTGTCTGCACATTCCATAAATTCCCTGCCAGCACTTTGCCAAGATTCCACCCGTGAGCAGCTCCAGCTCTCTGCTCCCGACGAGAATCAGGGAATCTCCTGAGCTGGGATCCAGGGATCAGCAGATCCAGCTCCTGGTCCTGCCCAGCACAATCCCAATCCCTCATCCCAACCTGTCCCTTAGGGAGAGGGAATGATGCCTGTCCCAAAAATGGGAGTTTCTATTTCCAGCTCATCCCTGCTCATCCTCAAGGGGCCATTCCAGGTGGGAAATGGCACTGGAGACCCTGGAATGCTCCAGAAAATCCAGGTTGGTGGCATCAGTGGAAAATGCATTGGAGAGGGACCCAGCCAACAGAGAAAGGTGGAAAAAACCTGGGAAAACACAAGTGGGATCCAAAGAAAAGTTGGGCTGCAGGGGGGAAGGGAGCAGCAGGTTCATGGCCAGAATTCCAAGTGGGAATACAAGCCCTGCTTAGAAATTCTGGGTGGAAAGGAAGTGGATTTGCAGCCCAATCCACCAGAGGAAAACGTGGCCCTCCAAGAGTTGTTCTGTTGTTTAAACTCCCTCTGACATTTACTCGCTCTAATGTAAGCTCTCCGAATCCAAACATTCCAACAGAATTATTTCCTAACCTTTCCCGTGGCTGCCCTGATTAAGGTTAAATGCTCCCTCTGCTCCAGCCCAGCCCCACGTGAGCCCTGTGGAACGAGGCTGGAATTCCAAGGGAAGCAGATCCCAGCACATCAGGGGCAGAGAGTGAACTCTCCTCCAAGGAGAGCTGGATTTTGGGCACACAAAAAAACTGGGAAAAATTGGGAAAAAAAAACTGGAAAAAAAAAAACCTGGCCTGGAAGGGCTTGGATGGGTGGGACAGGTAGGAGAGCCCAAGGTGGAAACTTTGGGAATTCTGGAGGGAAGAAGGGATGTGGGAAGAAGTTGCCTTGCACAGTCTGGGAACACAGGAAACAGATCACTGAGGTGAACTGATCCCTCTGCTCCAGAGCCCTGTGGAATGAGGCGGAATTCCAAGGGAAACAGCTCCTGGCACTTCAGATGAAGATCCAACCTTTCCTCCAAGGAGAGCTGGAATTGGGGCACGCAAAAACCTGGGGAAAAAAGTTTGGAATGGGTGGGACAGGTGGGGGAGAGCCTGAGCTGGAAACTTTGGGAATGCTGGAAGGAGGGAGGGATGTGTGAGGAGCTGCTCTGGGAGCACAAGGAACAGATGGCCTTTCCATGGATAACGCTTTATCATCAGGGTTATTTAAAGGAACTGCCCAAATGCAGCTCCCGAGCCTTGGAAAATCGTGTTTTCCAGGAATAGCAATGGATGAAAGGGATGGGAGCTCCTGGCAGCCCCTGACAAGGAGATCTCATCAGCTGAGGCAGCTCTGGTGAGATATCCCAGGAATATTCCAAAATCATGGCTCTGGAGCCGGGAGGGATGATGGGAAGAGACTTAGCAGGGTCAGGACAGGAGGGAATAAAGAGATCTAAACCGGATTTGAGGAAGGAATTATTCCCTGGGAGGGTGGGGAGAGGCTGGGATAGAATTCCCAGAGCAGCTGTGGCTGCCCCTGGATCCCTGGAAGGCCAGGCTGGCCAGGGCTTGGAGCAGCCTGGGATAGTGGGAGATGTCCCTGCCCATGGAATGGGAATGGATGAGCTTCAAGGTCCCTTCCCACCCAAAACATTCCATGGCTCCGTCATTCCATAACATCCCACAATTTAGGGAACACCCAAATCCTCTGGAGTTTTGTGGAAGTGTCCAAAGAGAACTGCCAGGAGCAAGCCAGACTCATCCCGGCATTCCCAGAGCAAGGAAAACCCCAATCCACAAGGATGGAAGAGCAGCCTTGGGCACTGCCAGGGATCCAGGGGCAGCCACAGCTTCTCTGGGAATCTGTGCCAGGGCCTGCCCACCCTGCCAGCCAGGAATTCCTTCCCAAAATCCCATCAATCCACCCTTCACCACTGCTGGTTCATCATCTCTCCTATTTTTGGAAAACCAGGAATTTGGGGAATGGATATGATTGATTCTGATCCGATCTCAGGAGCAGCGGAGATTTGTCCCTGTGGCAGCTTTGGATCCCAACTTGGATTGGGAATTCTCCCCTCCACCCCAGCCTGGCTAATTACTGCACCCCTCTAATTACACCTCAGAGGTTATCCCTCATCTAAGTGTAATTAGCAGCATATTAATTAATTAATGAATTAACGAGCCAGGCTGACCAGCACTAATTGTTATTCTCAGCCACCTCCCCAAGCCCCTGCTCAGTAGGATTCCAAGAAAAGTGAATTTTTCCATTAAAATCCACTCCACGGAAGGGAAGAGGGATAAACCCAGCCTGGGTGTGCCTTGGAAAGAGTTGAAGTGGGAAAAAGATGTTCCCAAACTTGGGATCACCCCATGGAATGGCACATCCAGGGTGTTGCTCCTGCTGCTGCTGGCAGAGGAGCTCCGAGTGCCAAAAAAAAATCCAAAAATGGGGGAAAAATGGGACAAATCCATCTGGAGGCCAAAGGGGTGGGAATGGCTGGGATTTTGTGGTCTCCAAAGGCCCCTGCAGATCCCGGCCGGCGGCTCCGTTGGGAATTTCTGCTGTTTGGGAAGGGATTGTGATGAGTCACCCTCCAGCCAAAGTTCCTGCGGGAGGAAAGGGGGGGCCCAGCAGGGAGATTTCCAAACATGGCAATGTTTATTTGGAATTCGGGCTGAAGGAGAGATTCTGTGAGATCCAAAGGGAAGATTGGCTGGGGATGAAACCCGTTGGCTACTGGATATCGCCAGAAATCCAGGGAAAAAAAACCTGGGATTGCTGCAAAGCCCAGAGCACATGGGGACAGAAATGCCTCCTGCAGTGCTTTCCCTCTCCATAAAATCCTGGAATTACTGAGGTTGGAAAAGCCCTCCAGGACTGCTGATCCCACCTTGCCAGCCCAGAGCACCAAGGGCCACATCCAGGTATTCCTTGGATACCCCCAGAGGTGGGAAATGCTCAAGAAGGAGCCACCAGGAGTGGGAATTTCCCAGTTTGGCCCATTCCAAGGGGATTCTGTGCCGTGTTTAGCCAGGCCAGATGTTGGGAATCACCTCCACAGCTGGCCCTGAGCCTCTCCCAGGATTCCTGACCTGAGTTCCCATCGTTCTCATCCCGCCACGAGGCTCCCAGGCCAAGCTCAGCAGCAAATCCTGGCTCCAAGGCATGGGAAAACGCAGTGGGATGATGGGAGCAGGGAGCAAACTGCAACAGCAGCCTCGGCATGGTTCCCTGTGGAACACCAACATTCCCTGTGGAACACCAACATTCCCTGTGGAACACCAACATCCCCTATGGATCAGACATCCCGGCTGCCAGCAGGGAGCAGGACAGGGAGAAGGGATGGAACATGCAGGAAAATGGGATTACACCAAGGAAATGAGGACTGGAATTTCCTTCTTTGCTGGGAGAAACCCCTCAGCCCTAAAATCTCTTCCAGTGCATCCCAAAATGTGAAATCAGCTGGGAATTGCAGGAGGGTGGGAACATCACAGGGATATTTTAGGCTGAGGTTAAGGCAAGGCCTGAGCCATTCCAGCAGGAATTCCCAGCTGGGAATATCCATGGGGACAAGGAATCAGCAATGAGCTCTTCCAGTCAAACCAGAGCAATCCCAAAAGGAGGGATTGAAGAGGAGGAAGGAAACTTCTGGAAAAATCCTGTATTCCCACATCAGGATGAGTTCAGCTCCAAGGGCAGGAATATCCCAGCTCCAGGGGTGGGAATCTCCCAGTTTGTACAACGGAATCTCCCACTCTTTGATATCCATGGATTTCCCACACATCAGGACCTCTTCTCTGCTTCCCCAAATCCTGTTTAAAGTTTCAAATGGATCTGGCTCCTTCTCCAGGGGGAGCAAGGGACAGCCCTGGTGACACGGAGTGTCCCACGTCCCTGTGTCCAGGCACACCCGGATGGGAGCAGAGCGGGATCACAGCGGGATCTGCAGCAGCAAAAGGGCAGTGGATTGCTTGGAAAAATATCCCAGAATGGTTTGGGTTGGAATTGTCTTTAAAGCTCATCCAATTCCATGGGCAGGGACCTTCCACTATCCCAAATTGCACCGAGCCTCGTCCAGCCTGGCCTTGGACACTCCCAGGATGAGGAATCCACAATTTCTCCGGGAATCTGTGCCAGGGCTCCCCTCCCAGCCCGACACAGAACCCATGTGGCATTCCAGGAGGATCCAAACAGGGACGCACACACTGATATTCCCTGGATTCAGAGGCTGGCCCTTCCCAACTGAGACCCCCCCAGAAGGTCTCAGCAGGACCTGGGTGACTCCAAAGGTGTTTTGGGATGGAGTTTTTTTGCTCCTTCCCACCCAGCAATTCCATGAGCCGGGGTGGGGGGGGGGCTGGGATCCAGCTGCTCCCACTCCCACGCCGGGCGTGGACGGTGGGAATCCCGCTGGGCTGGGCCTGGCATTGCCAGCGGGAGCTCGGGGACATTCCTGCCCCGCTCCCAGCTGTCCCTGCCCGGCTCCCTTCCCTGGGATCACGCCAGGGGGCTTTGGGATGCTCCTCCCAAAGGGGGGCGCGGAGCCCACCCCGCCCTCGGCTGCCGAGCATTCCCGCTGGATTTCCCCCCTTCGATGGTGGGGAAAATGCCCATTTTTATGGTTGGCTTTTCGCAAATATTACAATGAAGATTAAACGTGTGATGTTACAAAGTCAGGCTGCGTCAATTCTCTTAATTTCTAGGTTATATCACAATGTTAAAATAGAAGCTCTGCCATGTAAGATATTTTTTACTAGCTCAAGAAAGGGATGAGATAATCAAGAAACTCTTCGCACAGAGATAACAGCCACAGGGCACGTAAAGAGTCACTGCCCCATCCGAAAAAACAAACACCCTCCCGCCTCCTCTCCATCTCTATAAAACCACCAGGATTAAGGGGAAGAAGTTGACAAAAAAACAGAAAAATTCTTAATTTGCAAGGAATTTCTGCACCATGTATGAGATCTATGAATGTGCAACATTGAATATTGCTTTTAAAGTTATTCCTTTGCTCACAGGGCGTGTTTTTGGCAGCTCGGTGCCCAAAAATATCTGAAATTCTTTGCTTTTTATTGTCTCGTAGTGTCCTAATCCTCACTGTCCAAAATTTTTATTACTCTAATTTTACCGCTATTTTTTATAACTATTTTATTACTAATAAACCTTTAAGATTTTAAAACCCAAGGAATTCGTGTTTTGCACAATGGGAGGCAGAATTCCCCCTGCTCCAGCCTCTCCAAGGTTTTCCAAGCTGTGGAAAAGAGGAGCTGTGTCATAATATAAAGATAACTGAGATATTTGGGTTTTTTTTTAATGTAGAAAGGCTGAATTTTTATTTACCTAGCTTATATTCATAGGAATATTAAAAGGTACTGTATTAAATTCAATTAGTTTGCAATCTACTAAAAATTTTGTTTATTGGTTAATAAATAACTAGTTTATTAATGTTTATTAAACTTTGCTCTTTCCAGATAGTTTATATTTTTTAAAATGAATTTTCACGGGATAGATTTTTTATTTTTTAGGTGTAATCTGTTTTTCTTACAAGAATAGATTGTTACATAAACTGATTTTCATCCTTAGAATTTCCTTCTTAGGGGAAATTAATAGGTCAGCTGTTAACTCAGCTAAAATAATCAAATCTAACTGGATAAAACTTTTATAAAGTTTTATATGATTGATGAATTTTTAAATTAAAATTTGATCTTAATATTTGTATTGATATTTATAGGTTTATTTGTATTTCTGTTTATAGGTGTGTTTGTATTTATATTTGTATTTATAGGTGTATTTACATCTATGTTTACGTCTCTGTTATTTATATTTATATATTGTATTTATGTATTATATTTATGTATATTTATATATTGTAATTATAGTTTTAGTTATGTTATGGTTGTAGTTGTATTTATATATTATGGTTATATTTATAATTATATATATATATAATATAACATATATAATATAACATATATAATATAACATATATAATATAATATAATATAATATAATATAATATAATATAATATAATATATATATAATATTGTAATATATATATACATATAGTATATACTATATTATATATAGTATATATAATATATATTATATATAAATATCACTATATATAGTGATATTTATAATTATAAATATAATTAATATAATTTATAATATAAATATAAATATATTTATATTTAAAATATATTACATTTATATTGCATACTAAATATCAAATATATTCATATTAAACATTAAATATATTTCATATTTAATATATTTATTATATATTTATAAAATATATTATATTTATATTTATAGAAATATATTTATATATAAATATATTCATATATATATATAAATATGAAATGGGAAATGCTCAAATATATTTAAAATATATTATTAATATATTTAAAATATATTTAGATATAAGTATATTAATATTATATTAAAACATATATTTATAAATACATTTATATATTTATATTTATATTTATATTTATATTTTACATTTATATTTACATTTATATTTACATTTATATTTATATTTACATTTACATTTACATTTACATTTATATTTATATTTATATTTATATTTATATTTATATTTACATTTATATTTACATTTACATTTATATAAAACTTTTTAAAGTTGGATACTCTAGAGCCGCGCGCCCGGGGCCGGCTCCGCTCATCCCGCCCCGCACATTCCTTTGGGGACACCCAGGGAGCGGCGATTCCCGGGATGGAGGAGGGGACAGGGACACCAGCAGCTGGCCAGGAGCCATCCCGACACTTCCCACATGAAAGGGAAGATTCCAGGAGCGGGGGGAGCCGAGGCCTCGCGCTGACCTTGAGATTTTCCCCGGCGCAGCCAAGGATTAACGCGCCCGCTCGGGTTTCTGCGCCTGGGACAATTCCAGAGGCTCCGGGATGTGCCAGGGGGTGGGAATGTCTGGGCAGGTGGCGGCGGTGACACAAAAACCTCGTCCCCATCCCATCCCATCCCGTCCCATCCCATCCCATCCCGTCCCATCCCATCCCATCCCATCCCATCCCATCCCATCCCCATCCCGTCCCGTCCCATCCCATCCCGTCCCGTCCCATCCCATCCCGTCCCATCCCCATCCCCATCCCGTCCCATCCCATCCCATCCCCATCCCGTCCCGTCCCATCCCATCCCGTCCCATCCCATCCCATCCCGTCCCATCCCATCCCATCCCGTCCCATCCCGTCCCATCCCGTCCCATCCCATCCCATCCCATCCCATCCCATCCCATCCCATCCCATCCCCATCCCATCCCTATCCTGCCTCCCCCAGCCCCAGGCATTTTGGATTTGCATCCCATCCCAAATCCAGCGATGGGAAGAAGCTTTCCCTGTGGGAAGAGGAGGGAGCAAGGAGAGAGGCTTCCCAGGGTCTGCGTGCAGGAATTCCATCCTTTAATCCTGGATGATTTTATCCAGGGATCTCCCTCCCAGCCCAGCTTTTGCTCCTGGATGAAATCTGCCCCTTCCTGCCTTTCCCAAACTCTCCCTCCCTGCAGCGCCTCAGAATTCCATGGAATTCTCCAGCACGGGATTTTCTGTGCCCTGTTTTAGAAGCCAGGCCAAAAAAGAGATTTTAAAACTCTTGGAATTCTCTGATCCAAGTCTGCCTTTCCCTCTGACTCCTGGCAAAAAGCAGGACCCAGCTGATGGGCAAATCCTTCTCCTGCCTCCATGCAGAGATCACTCCTTAATTCCCACTAATTAATAGGGAATGCTGCACTTAAACCCAACTTTAACCTCATCCATTAAATCCATGAGCATTCCTGGAATTTTCAGGGATGAACACACGGTCCCATTCCCACTTCCCATTCAAATCTCCCTTTGGAGCAACATTTCCAGCTGGGAGCAACTGGGAAGAGGCAAATCCAATGGGAGGAGGAGCTGGCATGCCAGAGCTTTATCCCAGGCCTTTCCCACTTCACACCCGTCACTTCCCAATCTCTATTTTACCAGGAAAAATGGGAAATGAAGGAAAAGCAGCAGCTTTGCCAACTCTGCTGGGCTGGAAAAGGAGGATGCTCCAGGAGCCCGAGGGTTTGGGATATTTTCCCTTTTGCTCCCTTTTGCTGAAGGGAAGATTTCTCCTCTTGGAAATGGATTTTAAAATTAAAAAAAACCCTTGCCATTAATTCCACAAAGTGGGATAATTCCAAGTGTTGCCTTCTAAGTCCCTATTTTCCAGAATTTTATGCCTTGGGAATGAACAGAGCCCTCAGCTGGATTTTCCTCCATTTTTCCCAATTCCTTCCTTAACCACTTTTAAGCTGTGCAGGAGAAAAAAGTGGGAATTTGCTGCTTCTTCCTCTTCCAGGGATTCCACAGTGCCCCAGTGCATCCCAGCATTCCCACTGGTGGGACATGGACACTCCTCACACCCCTCAAATCCAATTCTCAAAATTCCCAGAAATTTTTTCTTTTTTTTTTTTTTTTTTAATTCCCTAAAAGGGTGGTAAAAAAATTATTTTCCCAGTGCTTCCCAGATTTCCAGGGCACATCCACTTCTTTCCACTGAGAAAGGAAAACCAGAGGAGATCAAAATGACAGCCCTGGACACCAAAGGATTTCCTGACATCCAAAATCGCTGGCTTTGGGATTTTTTTCCAGGACAGAAATGCTGGATCAGGCATTTTCCCTCCTCTGGGTGCCAATCCAAAGGGATAAAGCTGACACAAATTCCATATTTATGGCTCTGAGCAGCTGGAGATCCAGCAGCTCCTGGAGACTCTGGAAGTGCTGGGAATGGGGATTAATAATCACCAAAATATTCCCAAAGAAACTTTGGATCATGGAAATGCTGGAATTGTCCTGATCCTGCCCTACAATCAGCTCCAAAACTGCTGCTCCCTCCTAAAAATCCCTGGAGGAGTTGGGAATCCAGGCCTGGATTTGGGAATTAAAGGAGTTTTTCTGCTGTTTTCCAGCCATGGAATTTTGGATGTCCTGGGGGACACCACAAATCCAGGGAAATCCCAGCAGCTCCGAGGCTGGATGAGGCCGGAATGCTGAATTTTGGGGTGGAATTCTGGAAGATGCAGCAGCCCCTGGCAGAGCTGCATTCCCAACCTTTGCTCCATGGAAAAGGGGGATTTGGGATCCTTGGGATCAGGGATCAGCAGCCCAGGTTAGGCTGATGCCAAGCTTTGATCCCAATCCAAACATTCCATGCTCTTTTCCCTCCCCATTCCCCCTCCTCAGCCTTAAATCCCATGGGATTTTCGATGATTCACAAAAATCCCAATAGGAATAAAGCAGGAATTTGGTCGTGGCCAAATCCTCGACTCCCAGCATGTTTTAAACTCTCCCATTCCCAGCGATCCCATCCCTTCTCCCTGAAGGAGAGATTTTTCCCAGGAAAAAATAACATGGAAAAGCAGCAGAGGAGAAATTCCTGCCTGCTGAGCACTTGGTTTCTCTTGGAAAAGGCAGAAATCCCTGATTTTCCAGCAGAAATCCCTGATTTTCCAGCAGAAATCCCTGATTTTCCAGCAGACACTGGGAAAGTGCTGGCGGTGGTGTCGCGTCTAACGTGAAGTGACATCGGGAATGTTTTCCAAGAGCAAAAATATTCCTCGTTTTCCATCTGGGACAAAGCCTGGCCTCGTTTCAATCCTGCTCTGACCTGGCTGTGACCAGGGGCTGAACTCCCGGGAAAAGTGGAGCAGGGAAAGGCGGGAGAGGGGATGGAAGGATAAAGGGAAAGGAGAAATCAGGTGGAATTGTCACAGGGGAGCAGAGACAAGAGATTTTCTGGGATTTAATGGACACAGCCTGGGAAAGCAGCGTGGAAAAGCAGAAATCGCACAGCACCTGTGATTGTTTTCAGGGATAAATATCCCTCTTCCAAGAAAAAATCATCCAAATCCAGCATCTCCACAGCCACAATCTAAATTTTACCAAAGTTTAAAACCAACTGAATCCAATTCCAAAAGAAATTGGCGTCCCAAGGGCCAGAGTTCTCCCTAAGAAAAGCCAGGATCAGCGGGAAGCTCCAATACCAAACTGCAAACAGCTCCACACGTTCTGGAGTGGGAATTTCCAAAGCCTCTCAACCCAAATATTCCCAAAATCCTCAGCACCATCATCCCATGGGAGCCAGGAGCCGGCCAGGACCCAGCTCCTGCTCCAAACGGATCCTTCCCATCCACAAAATTCCAGCTTTTCCCAAAGCCACATTTGCAGGATGTGTGGGAGAGGATGAGTCAATAACATTGGATTTTAAGATGCTTTTCCTTCTCCAAACCAGCCAGAAAATTCCTGAGAACAGGAATTTGACTGAAATTTAACTCTGGGATGAAATTCCCAGCTCATTTTAAGCAGTGAATTCCTTTCAGTGCCAACTCCTGGGATCTCAGAAGGATTTGGGAAATTATCTGAGGTTCCTGGAGAATGGGATGCTGCATGTCCAGGGGATATGGATGGGGCTTCTGTGCCAGAGGGAAAGTTTAGATGGAATGTTGGGGAAAAAATTCCTGGCTGGGAAGGTGGTGAGGCCCCAGATTCCCAGAAAATCTGTGGCTGCCTCATCCCTGGAACATCCCAGGCCAGGTTGGACACTTGGAGCACCCTGGGATAGTGGGAAGTGTTGGGGTTGGAACAAAATGATCTTCAAGGCCCCTTCCCAGCCACAGCATTCCATGATTCCATGAATTCTCCAGTGCCAGCCAAGCCCAAACCCCACATCCCCATCCCTGCTGGATCAGCCCGGTTTTGCCGTTGCTCCAGAGGAAATGATCCCATTATCATCAGGGCCACCTTTCAAATGCCAATTCCCATTTCCTTCCCTGCATTTCTAATCCCGGGAACCTCCAAGGATCAATAGCTCAGGGATGCAGAGGAAGCTGCTCCCAGTCCCATATCCAATAATTATTGGATAACTCGGCCTCCGATGTGGGTGGGTTGCCAGGTTATGCCAGCACAAAATTCCATTTCCAGAGGGAAAAAAATTCCCCCCGGGGATCAGGATTTATGGTTGGAGCGGGATATTTCCATCCTGTGAAAACAGGGACAGGAAGGATGGGAAAAGCTTTGGTTTTCCCATTTCTCTTCCTGCTTTTCCTCCTGTCCCTTAGGACACGAGGAGCTGATATCCATGGATACAACACCGACATACCCAGGATCAAATCCTGCCCTAATTATCCCAAATCCCCCATCACAATCCAGGGGATGATCCCATTGAACGGGGAAGTTTTGGATGCTATCATTGATCCAGACTGATTCCAGACTGGTTTGGAATTGGAAGGGATCTTAAAGCTCATCCAGCTCCAATCCCAACACTTCCCACTACCCCAGGCTGCTCCAGCCTGGATTTGGACAATTTCAGGGATCCAGGGGCAACCACAGCTTTCCTGGGAATCTCTGTCAGTTTTCCTCATGGCTCAGCCCCTCCCTGCTCACACACTTGTGGAGCAGAGGGGATATTCCTCTTCCTTTCTGATCCAACCCCCAAAAATCAGGGAATTCTGGATGCACCATCCGAGTCTGCCAGCAGGAATTCCGAGTGTGATCCCTGCAGGTGCAGATTTTGGATTGCACAAAACACGGATCCATGGAGAGATCAACTCCCAGAGGTGGGAGCTTTGTACAGCCACCAAAAAAAGGGGAAAAATGGGAAAAAAACTCCTAAAAATGCTCCAATCCCGGGAACTCCTGCATTCCAGAGGTTTCTCCTTTCGGCTTTCCAACACAGCCACAGAGAATTCCAAGCAAATTCCAGGTGGGAGTTTGACAATGACAAAAGAACTGCTTGGGATTCCAAATTCCCAGCGGCTCCTAATTCCAGCTGGAAGCTGTTCCGGGAGCTTGGAGCTGCAGAAATCCTGGGAAATCCCATCTCACTGTTGAGATGGGAGCCCTGCTGGGAGGTTTCTCCTGGAAAAGCCCCATATATGGATGACCCAGGGAGAACAAAAGGCAAGGAAGGAGCAGGATTTGGGATTCCTCAGGCAGGGAATGGGGCTGGATGTGTCCCCCAGCTCCCTCCACACCATTCCCAGCATTAACAGCTTCTCCCTCCTCCCAGATCCCGAGAAAAGCTGCTGAAATTCCAAAGTTTTCTACATTTCCCCTTGATCCCAGGATCCATAAATAGCCCTGGCATTTCCAGTGGTACATCCTGCTTGTGGAAATTGGATTGCAAAGGAAAATTGGCTGGAGTCCTTGTTGAATTCCCGCTGTTATCCATCTTTTCCGATGTCCTTCCCTCCAAACCCCATCGGAACTCCAGCTGGAGAAGCGGAGTGAAGTCGTTAGGAAAGATTTCCTGACAAACCTCGGGAACACCGAAGGGTTCCGGGCATTTTTTCCCTTCCATTGGATAAGCCCTGACATCTCCAAACTCTTCCTTGGAGCCAATCCTGCTCCTTCCCTGCCCAGCACAGGGAAAGGCCAAGGTTTGTGTGGAATCACATGGCTTTATCCAGGATTTATCAGATTTTGGAGGAATTTTGCTCAAAGAGAGAAAAATTTAAATGCTCCCAGAGTTCTTTTTCCTTTAAAAGTTTCCTCCCCCCACTCAGGAAAGGGGAATGGCTTTAAAGTGGAAGAGAGGAGGTTTCAATGGATTTGGGAAGGAATTCCCAGCTGGGAGGGTGGGGAGGGGATGGGATGGGATTCCCAGAGAAGCTGTGGCTGCCCCTGGATCCCTGGAAGTGTCATTTGTGTGGTCACTGTCCCTGTGCTTTAAAGCCCCTCCCACATGGAATGCAATCGCCCAGGGAAAAAAAAAAAAGAGGGATTAGAGCCGGAGGCACACGGATATGGATTATTCCATCCTTTGGCAAATGGAAAATAAATCATCCCATTGGAGCCAGAGCCACGAGGGTGAGGGAGGGGGCAGAAAAATGGGAATGATCCTAAACGGATTCATTCCAGAGCATCCTTGGGATGGGACGGATGAGCTTCCTGCAGAACCCAGTGTTCCCAGAAAAAAAGCGGATTTAAAGGGAAAAAAAAATAAAAAGAAAAGGGAACAACCAACAAATTAAATGGAAAAATCCAACAATGGATAATTAGCAGATGGAAAAGCAAAGCTGCAATTTAGGTGTCTCCAAAGGGAAATCCCAACAAGCGGCTCCGTGGATTTATTTTCCCTTTTTCCTTTGATCTCGCTGGCTGGGAGGAGAATTCCTACAAAACTGGAGCAACCCAGAGCAGGAAAAACCCGAGCGGAGACGCTCAGAGTCTCCCCCTCTGCTGACCCCTCTTCCCGCCCCCGGGACTCATTAAACAGGGAAAATCCCGCGGGATCCAAAGGTTCTGGCAGTGAGCACACAGAGATGTTTTCCAGAGCAAATGTTGGGCCATAAATAATGGATCAGGAACGGGGCCGGAATGAATGGATTTATCCCTCCGGAGCTCCGGAGTCAGAGGAGGCTGGGATTTCAGTGGATTCCAAGTAATCCAAGATTTTTCAGGAATAACCTTATTTTCGAGGCTTTGCTTTTTCAGGCTCACTTCTGAAGTCGGGTGTCTATTCCCAAAAATTCCACATCAATCTATTCCCCCCAGAATTCCAACATCCGGGCTGGCAGTGCACTGGGAGTTGTGGGACAATTGAGAAATGTGGGAACAGCCCCCAGATCCAGCTCCAAAAACATCTCCCTGGAAATCAGTGCTGTGCCATTCCTGGATGTATTCCAGAGCTTTTCCCATTTTTCCCAGCAATGCACGAGGAATCCTGTCCTTGGATTTTCAACACAGCCACGGCTCATCCTGGAATGTCAGACCCTTGGGACGCTGAGCCAAGGGTTTCCTTGGAATGACCAGACCCAGGGATTTCTGGGATTTGGCCTGGTCCAGGCTGCACTGAAGGCTTTGGATCTTTGTCAGGATTTTGCCCGGGCTCCTTTTCCCAATGTCCAATCCATTCCTATGGAATGTGGACGGACCTGCCACCAACTCTTCCCTTTGAGGTGACATCCAGCCCTGTGTCCATGCCTTCCTCCGGAATGATTTCCTTCTTCATGAACCAAAATTCCATCCCAACCCAAAATCCTGATTATTCCAGGGGGGAGGAGAATGGATGGGAGAGAGGGAAGTGGTTTTCCAGGAAAAACCCGGATCCAGCAGACTTTGAGCCACCCTCATTCTGCCACTGGAATTTCACTGACCAGGAGCTCATGGATCCATGGATCCCATGCCATGTCCCATGTCACAAATCCAACTTGGATTCAAGGGCATTCCCAGCTGGAATCTGCTGGAATGAGGTGTTGGGATAAGGGAGGAGATGCCTCTTGTTTGCTTCCACTGATTTCCCAGCTTTCCCTGCAATTCCCACTTCTCCCCGTGACCTTCCATGGAGGACAGGCACGGATACAAGAAGAGCTCCCTAAATTCCATTAACTTCCCAAAAATCCCTCTGCCTTTCAATCCAGGCCGCCTGAATTCCCAAATAATGAAATCTCCTGTCAGGATGATATGATCCAAAGTGACATTGGAGAAAGAAAGGGGGGAGGAAAAATAAGGATTAAAAAGGGAGCCAGGGAGAAATGGGTTGTCCTGGCAACTGGCGATTCCTTCCCAGCATTCCCAGATTATTTCATGGAATTAATGTTTTCCAATTAAATTGATAAAAGGTGGAATTTAGCCAAGGGTGACCACTTCAGCTTTGGTTGGAAAAAATTCCCTCTCCAATAATTGGAATGATTTTTTTACCATGGAAGGATTTAATCACGGCCTAGATTTGCTGGAAAAGCAAGAATTCCATCTTTTTTTTAATGGAGCCAATTTATTTTCCCTTTAAACAATCCGAGAGGAAATAGGGAATAAAGCCTAAATCAGCACCTCAGATTAGGAAGGAGCAGCTGTGAACCTCTCCCATGGAATGATCTAATTCCAAGGTAATTATCCCAGATTTTTAACGCTCCGCTAAAATCCCAACATCAGCATTTTCAGGATTGACAGTCTGGGAATTCACGCCAAGGAGCCAAGTGGGAACCTGCAGTGCTGCCCAGCTTCTCCTCCAAGGTCAAGGATGCCGGAACATCCTTGGAAAAGCTGCCAGAATCCATAAATCTCCCTCAAATCCAACCTTTCCTCTCCAGGCACCGCCGGGAATCCGGCACGGAACGGACACGGAAAACGGCGAGACCACACCGGCTAGGAGCGGGGGTTCCAGGAATAATTCTGGGAAAAGGAAGAGCAAGAAGCACCAGATTGGGTTGTAAATCCCTAAAAATCCTCCTGCTGTTGGAATGGTGCTGATCCTCCCGGGATTCCAGGGTGGATCGAGCCGGAGCCTCTGGAAAGGCTGGAAAAGTGTTTGAACTCCAGGACCTCTGGAAATAAAGAGGCTAAATGAAGATCCAATCATTCCAGGCTCCCTAGCAAAGCCATCATTCCCAAAAAGCCTTTGGAAAACAAGGAATCCACCAGGGATGGCCACGGGACAGGAAAACTTCGGATAATGACTCCGAGTGACCGTCCCTGGGTTGAAAGAGGAACAAACCCAGTTTTCCTTGGAAAAGCAGCTCCTCGGAGTGCTGCTCATCCAAAGAAATCCATTTGCATCCAAATCCATTTGGATTGGGAAGAGGGAAGAGCTCAGGCTGGGAGGAAGGAATTTGATGGAATCTTTATCATCCAAAGGCGACGGAAAGCCAACGCACAACGGGAATTTTTCAAAGGAATGAGCCCCTGTGCCTCGTAATCCTGCCACAAAATTCCCAGTTTTCCCAGGTTTTTCTCCCAAAATTCCAAGGTCAAGGGGATCCTTTCGTTCCTCATTAACCTGCCACAAATTTCCCACTTTTCCCAGGTTTTTCTCCCAAAATTCCAAGGTCAAGGGGATCCCCTCGTGCCTCATTATCCCACACCACAAAATTCCCACTTTTCCCAGGCTTTTCTCCCAGAATTCCAACTTCAAGGGGAGGGCGAGGAAGAGGAGGCAGCAAAGAGCACATGGGAGGCGAGGGTTGGGTTTGGGATGAAAAACTCTGAAAAAAAAGACAGGATCAAGTCGGGAATTTTTACTCCAAGCATTCTAAAAAAAAACTCTCTGGAGTAGCAGGAATTCTTGTTCCCCACTAAAAATTCCTGGGATGATGGAAAAAGGAGCTTTTTTGTGCCCTTCCAAGGCGGTGGCCGGGAGGGATCAGCGCCATCCGTTGCCATGGGAATGATATTCCCAGGAAACGTGGCTGGAGGTGGAGAGGAAACCCCAGAGATCCATTAGCAACAGGTTGCCATGGCAACGGCTCCAAGCTCATTAATTCCTCCTTTCCTTCCCCCCCATCCCAAAAAAAACCAAACCCAAACCAACTTTTTCTGGGCGTGGGGTGGAAAATCCTTCGGGAATTTCACCGGGAATACGCACAGATGAAGGAACAGCACCAAAATTCCCACTCGTGTCCCCAAATCGCCCTTTCCAACTGGGATTTCAAATAAAATGAAGATTTTTGGGATAATTCCCTTTTCATTGTGGCCTGAGAGCTGCTCTAAAAGGGAAAAATGAGATTTTGCCATGAAAACTGAGGAAAAGCAAAAAATTCCGTGGTTTTCTCCCTCCTCTCTCCCCTCATGTCCTGCCAAGTCCCAATTCCTTGGGACTTGTTCTCCCTGGAAAATTCCCTGGCTGGAGCTTTTCCAGCACTTCCAGGAAATCCCGTTGTCCTGTGGATATCCCAGCTCAGGTGGGAGAGGAACGGTGGGAATCTGACTTGGAAAAGACAGGGAAGGAAATAGACTTTTGAGAAAAATGTGGAAAATTCGCTGCTCTAACAGCAAAATTCCTGGGAATGAGGGAAAAATTGGAGCAGAATTCTGTTGGGAGCTGCTAAAGGGAAATTCCCTGGAAATTCCACACTCTGGAATCAGGCAACACAGGGAATATTAAAATATTCCCATTTTTCCAGTCCAGTTGAACTTTTCTCCATTGTCACCTCTTGTTCCCAACTGGAATTGAAGGGACAGCAATGCTTGATCCCTGAATTACAAAATTCCTAGGAAATTCTGTCCCTTCCATACTTTTATGTCTCTTTCAGTCCTCAAAATTCCAGGTAGGAATCAATCCATGGAATTTGTGCTGAGCTCAGCTGGAAAAGAGCCTTTTCCTCATTTTCTTTTCCTCCTATTCCACAGATTTTTCCTCCAAATTAAACCTCTGGAATTCCAAAACCTTTCCCAAATCAGAGCTAAGCCCAACCCATCTCCTAGGATTTTCCCTACACAATTCAAGGAATTAGGCTGTGCTTGGAATATGAAGTGTTCCAGAGGAGTTTTATAACAATTGGGATTTCTCTCCGAGCCTGGTCTGGGACACTGGGAACGCTCTGGGACACCAGGAATGCTCTGGGATAAAAGGGATGCTCCAGAACACCAGGAAGGAAGGTGGAAAATGCTCAGATCCCAAGCACTGATCCCAAAAAGCGTTGCTAGAAAATCTGGGATACCTGGATCAGATCCAAAGGATTTGTGTCTAACAGTGGCACTTGAGGGAATATTCCAGGATCTGTTTTCCAAAGGCTGGGAGGAGCTGCTGGCTCTGGCCTGGGCCACCAGTTTGTGAACTGGGATAGAGCAATTCCAACCATTCCAAAGGGAATCCAGCCCCGCCCCTTTGGTGGGAATTCCGTCATTCCTGCCATTGTCCCAAACTTCTCCAGCCCTCTGCAAACAGCATCTGGAAATTCACAGATCTCTGTCTGTCACATCCATCCAACATCCTCCATCCCTCGGGAATGGGGCTGATATCCCAAAAATCCACACTGCAACTCCTGCTTCCAGCAAGATGTCCCGGGATTTTTGATATCCGGGCAAATCCTCCCCGCTGGGATGGAGGGGAAGGGATTGGGAGCAGAGACCCAGCTGGAATATTTACATCCTGGCATGGAGGTCATCCCAGATAATTCCATGTTTATCCAGGTTTCTTCCAACCTGGGGCGATCCCATTCCTGGTAATATTTATGAACTGGTGAGAATTTCCATGGAAAAACCAAGTTTTTCCCAACATTGAGTCTAAAGGAGTTTGGGACAGGCTCCTGGTGAAAAAAAATGGAGCTTTTGGCTTCCCAACCCTCTGGAAAGGGCAGCACATCCCAGAATTCCTGAGAAACCAACCCCCTGGGATGCGCAGTTCATCCCTCCTGGCAGCCCCAGCCCTGGAGCCTTTTTAGGGATTCTGGTCCAGCATTCCCAGGCAGACAGAATCCCAGGGATGTCTGGAGCAGCAGGAATTGCTGGCACTGGAGCGCTCCAGGAGCCATCGGAAGGTGCAGAAGTCCTGGAGAAGATCCAGCAGGAGCCGGGATCAGGACACGCTGCCGGGCCAAGAGCATTCCCTGATGGTTCCCTGATTCCTTAGAATCCCTGATTCCCGAGTTTCCCTGTTCCCAACTCCCTAATTCCCGAGTCTCCTTGTTCCTGACTCTGGGGAAATGCGGGGTTAAGCCTGGCTTAAACTCGGGCCTAAAGTGACTCCAGCAGGGATGATCCTGCCTTGTTTGCCCTCAGCTCTGTCCCAAGGGAAGCTGGAGTTGGATTTGGGATCCCTGGCAGGTTGGGATTTGGGATTAAACAGCCCCATCCCACCTGAGCTGGCAGCCCTTGGAATGAGCCCTCTCCCAATCCCGAAGAATTCCCATTTGTGGCACCAAATCCCACGTTTTGCTTTGTCTCCTGTCCTTCCCTCCCTGTCATTCCCAATAAAGGAGGTGTCAGTTCCTCCTTCTCTCCATATCCTCAGAGACAGGAGCAGAAATCCATGGGAACACCTGTGTTCTGATCCCAAATCTCCCAGGAATTCCTGGGACAGCAGGAAAATCCAAACAAACAGGCGGAGAGGATCAAAGAGTTTGGGTACAACGAGCTCCGCACGAATCCCACGGGATGCTCTTCCCAAAACATCTCTGTCTGTCACATCCATCCAACATCCTCCATCCCTTGGGAATGGGGCTGATATCCCAAAAATCCACACTGCAACTCCTGCTTCCAGCAAGATGTCCCGGGATTTTTGATATCCAGGCAAATCCTCCCCGCTGGGATGGAGGGGAAGGGATTGGGAGCAGAGACCCAGCTGGAATTCCTGCCTGGAATAGCTGCACACCCACAGAGCCATCCCATTCCTCTGGAATTCCAGGGAAAAACAACCAAATACTGGGAGCATTGTGAGCTCACACAATTCTCATCTGTCCATGGAAAGAGGGAAAATGAGATCCTGGAGCCGAGCGTTTCATCCGCTGCCAAATCCCTGCTCCTGCTGCAGTGCCCAGAGCGGATTTTTATCTGGGAAAAAAATGGGAAAATTGTCTTTTCCAGCTGCTTTTTGTCAAAAGTTTCCCAGACTGCTCCAGAGTGACCATTCCCAGATTTCCAGGGAGGTTGGGAAGAGCCCTGGACACGGAGCTCATCACCCTCTAATTCCCTTCCCGTGCTGCTTCAGGAAAAGGATTGGAAGTTCTGGAATGAACTCCTGGGTGAGATCATGGAATAACCCAGGACTAACTTCCCTCATATCCCAGGCAGCGAAATATTCCCTCTAAAGTGTATTTTCCTTAAAATCCCAAGGATTTAGGGATTGGGGATTTAGGGATTTGCGCCAAGCAGCAGCTGCTGCCTTAAGAATTAAAAGCAAAATCTGAATTTACAACATCTGTGTAAATATTCGGAAAATATTCCTCACATGAGGAATTCCAGCCCTGGAATGCTGGGCAGGCACTCCAGGGGATGGAATTCTGAGGGATTAAAGGAAAACACACCTGGATGGCTTTGGATTCCCTGGGATTCCTCCTGAATTTCCAGCAGCCCGAGGAGAGCCCAGACTGGGAACCAGCGGGGAAATCCAGGGAAAACTCTGAGTGGGCAGCAGGAATTCTTGGCTGCAGCAGGGATTGGGAAACAAATCCCAAATCCATGCAAAAACAGGGAGAAAATCCCAATTCCCAGTTTAGTGACTGCAAACAAGAGAGATCCCCGTTGTCCCAATGGAATTCCACTTGGAGCTTGGAAAAGTCAGGGATCCGAAGGGATCAGCCCGAATGCCCAAACCCAAAGCCAAGGGAAAACCGAGTTTAAATCAATCTAATCCCATTTTTCCATTTAAAAAATCCCTAAAAACCAGCAAAACACCCCAGAGAAGCTGGATGGTTATTCAGGAAGTATCCAGGGAAAATTTGGGATCCCACTGCCCCAGATCCAACCCTAGGGATGAGCTGGAGCCTCGGATCTGCTGCATTCCCAGTTCAACTCCTGGTCCACATTTCCAAGGAATTTGCCATCCTGAAATGCTGGAAAACACACCTGGACTCAATCCACATCCCAGAATTCCAAACCAAACTCCAAACTTGACTGGGATTTGTTGATTCCAGCAAATTTGAGGAGAGGAACTGAAGGCAACTGGCAAAGCCAAGTGGAGTCTTGCATTTCCATGGATCCATGCATCCATAAATGCCATGGAAAATGGGAATCAGACTGCCCTGAAATTAGTCTGGAATAAGGAATAAATTGAGGATATTTCCCAGAGATTATGAGGAATCTTCAGGAAAATCCAATGGGATGCACTGGAGGGGATTTCCCAGGGAATATCCAGCCTAGGAAAATATCACTGAAATCAGGAGAAGAGGAAAAGCAGTCCCAAAACCACCCTGGAATCACTGAATTCCTATTTCCTGTGAAAAACTCTGGATTTGGGGATGCAGGGATGGGTAACGCTGGAATCCATTGGCAATAAAACATGGATTAGGATAAAGGGATCCTAGAAAAGCCAGGCTTGGAAGCAGATTCCTAGTGCTGTGCCTCCCAACCCTTCATCCCATTTTTCCCAGTTTTCCAAAGGGAAAAACCCCTTGGGGATGTCCCGGGATGGATTCCAAGCTTTCCTCCACATCAGAGCCCATCCAGGGTCACATCCATGACCCAAAAATCCAGGAGGTGCTTCCAGCCCCTCCCGAGGACATCCAGGGATTCACCCCTTCCTTGCTAATCCCAAATATTCAAGGAAACCCCATTTGACTTTCCTTGGATCCACTCGGGAAAAGCCAGGGAATGACCCTGAGGGGTGGCAAATCCCAAATCCCCACGGGAACAGCACAGAACACCACCCACGGCCCTCCAGAAATAAACAGACGTAGGAGATCCAATCCGAAGGAAAATAAATAACTTTGCTCCCAATTTTATGTGGATTAAAAAAAAAAAAAGGGGGGGGGGGAAATTCAAAGCCCAGCAGGGAAACAGAGGGAAAATCCAACTGGGTTTGAGGGAAAATCCCATTTGGATCAGGGCTTGTATCCCAAAAACGATGTTTGGGTTTTTTGCGTGTTGTGATCCATGATTTCGGGGTGGGAATTGGGATTGGAGGTGACCCTGGAGCTCGGGAAGAGATTCCTGAGCTCAGAAAATCCAGGAATAAATCCAGGGAATGCCACTGCACAGCAAAAGCGACATTAGAGTGACCCTGCTCGGATTAATTGAATTAACACACTCCTAATTAGTGCTCCCACCTCCCAAAATCAGCGCTTTTCCTCAAGAATCCTCAACTGGAATCTGTTACTAACCCGAACCTCTGGAAGCAGAGGGGGAGGCAGAGCAGGATCCATTCCAGGATCATTTTCCCAGGTTGTTCTCAGCATTCCCAAAGGCAGGAAGCCCCAAGTGCAGCTCCTCCATCTGCCCCATCCCCGTTTTCCCGCTGATGCCTCCGGCTGGGAATGTTTCCCGGGAACGCTCCCGGCTCCGTAAACTGATCCCGCCCCACCTGTCCCCTCCAGAACCCGGCTCCGGCTTTTTTTAGCCATTCCAAAGCCTCCCAGTGACCCCCTCCCGCTTAAGCTCCACACAAATCACGTTTTTTGGGAAGATTCCCACCTGCTCTGGGCCACAGGGCTGGGATAGCTCCGATTCCCAAAAATATCTGGAGTGGCCGGCAGCTCTTGGAAAATCTGGGTGGGAAAGGGAGATCCCCACGGGGTTTATGGGATGGAAGCACAGTTGGAATTTTGGGTGCCTCATCCGAAGGCAGCTCCATTCCCAGAGTTTCCCGTGGGATCAGCCTAAAGGAGCTGCTGGAAATTGGACCCTGGAGTTGGAATTTCACAGGAGGAGAATTCCCAAACCAGCAAGCACAGGGAAAAGAGGGGAAATGGGAATTGGAGGGCACGGAGCGAGACCTTTCCCTCTTCCCACCAAATCAATCCCAGTGGGAGCAAGGACAACTTCCCTGGAAAAAAACAACCAAAAAGCTCCATCCAAGGAGGGCATCTGGGGAAGATCCAAGGATTTTGGGAGCATTCCCAATTCCCATCCCTCCCTTCCATAAATCCTAAGGAAAACCCAACACTCCTTTTCCTGGTTTATGGATTTGTGCTTTGGGAAGGGCAGGATGAGAATCCAAACCCACACGGCCAGAAATTCCCTCTGTGGGATCTTTTTCCCTGTGGAAAATCTCCCAGGAATTCCAGCCCTCACTGCACTGATCCAGCCGTGCTCCTCCTCCAATCCCCTCTCCAGCTGCTTCCCAAGTGTCCCACTCCATGGAATTTTCCCCAAGCTCCCGGTTTCCAGGTGTTTCCAACACACCCAGATCCAGATTCTGCTCTGAGGTGGCTCCAAAAATCCCAACCAGCCCTTCTGGAAAAATTTAATCCAAGGATTTGATTTTGGAGACTGGGACAATGGGAATAAATCCCAGCAAGGAGCTCATCCCTCCTGCTGCCACCCAAGCACGCCAGCACTGAAATCCTGGGATTTCTATGGAATTCCTGCTTGGCTGTTCACAGTCCATCCCCATTTCCAGCTGATGTTTTGTTGGATGGGGAGGTTTGGGAAAGGCGGGTGCTCTGCTGGGAATTCCCAACAGGAAAATCCAAGCCCAGCCTGAGCACACCTGAACCCTCTCCCAAAACACCTGCCTTGGAATTCTCCTCCTGCCAGAGGAGATTTCGGGAATGCCAAACCCAGAGACTCCCCCAAAGCCAAAGGAAACGACTTTTCCTCCCACAGACTCCCAAAGTTTTCCATCACAAGCACCTGGATTAGGGAATAAATCCATCCTGACTCACTCCTGCCTGTGACAACACAGTGCCCTCCCCAAGGCCAGCTCCAGCCCATTTTTCTTATGGAATTATCATTCTGTGGAATATTTAAGCATCAACTCCTCCCTTCCACCTTCGCACGTCCAAGTTCCCCCCTCAGGGCTGGAAATCCCAATTGCAGTTGCCCCAGATCCCCTTTTTCCAGCATCCAGGCTCTCGGGAATGCTGGAATGAGCACCCAGGAGGGCACTGGCGATGTTAGGCCTGGCTTAACCAGCAAGGAGCACTTTAGGAAGAGGAATTTAAGCCCAGATTTGCTGCAAGCAGAGACTTCACCCAACGAGAGCAGAGCTGGGGCCAAGGAGCTCCATTTTCCAGAGAAAAGAATTTGGGAAAGGAATTTTTCCTGACTAAATCCAACCCTTAATGAATCCCTGAATGTTTTGAGGAATCGCTACAGAACCGAAGTTGGTCAACATTTTGTGCAAAACAAAAGGAGCCCCAAATCCATAAAAACCGTGGGATTTTTCCCTCTGAATATTCCTGCAGCTCCCAGCCCGGGGCAGCATTCCCGGGAGGAATGTGCAATTCCTGCTGGGCTGGCTGCTCGGGAGAACCAGGGGTTTGTGTGGGGAGCTGAGGCAGATCAATAATCAGCTTATTAATAAATAATGGGGCTAATAAATTAATAAATAACGGGGAGAGAGGCAGGCAGGGATGGGGGGCAGGGAAAAGCAGGAATTCTCCACACAATGCCCGTGCTAAAAGCTCACTTCCCAAAGATTCCGGGCACAAACTGACAACTCTCGCTCGCACCCAGCATTCCGGGGAAAATTCCATCTCCTGGATGTCACGAGCCAGAGGAAAACGCTGCTGGATGATTATTTAACATTCCCAAAGCCGGGAAAGGACACCGGCAACGGCGGAGATTTAAGGGATTCACTGTTCCCGTCCTTCCCTGCAAGTTGCAGCAGAACAAAAGCAGAGGGGACTTTTCGGGAATGTGCCTTTCCCAAAGCAACTCCAGCTCCATTTCTCCCCGTCGGGAAAGCTCCCGTGCACTCGCGGCTCTTATATAAACAGCGGAGGGGCTGATCCCCCCCCCGGCATCCCAATAAAATCAAGGTCGCCTTTGGAATTGCGAGGATTCCCATCCCAGCGGGCGGCGAGTGGAGTTGTGGGATTTTTCCCGCTGGGAATTTCGGGGGGCCGCGGCTCCGCACCCCCCCCCCCCCCCGAGCGGCTCCGTCCTGCCCGTCCCGGACACTCGCACGGAGCCGCTGCGGGACCTTGGCGTGTCCCCTGCACGGGGGACACGGGGGACACGGGGGACACGCTCCCGCTGCCACAAATCCCCCTTGTCCCCCTCTCCGAGCTGGCACTGGGGACACACCGAGGACACGCCGGTGGCTCCCGTGGCATCCCCGGGCGCTGCCGGCAGCGGGGACGCGCAGCTCCGCCGGGATGCTCCGGCCACGGGGAGGGTCCCGGGGGTGTCGCGGTGTCCCGGGGGTGTCCCGAGGGAAAGGATATGGGTTACAGACCAGCCTGAGGCACCAGCTGCGCGGGCGAGTGGTTTGCTTGAGGCAGAAGAAGGCGGTGGGTGCCAGCGCCGGGTAAGGCACCTGCTCCTCCTCCTCGGAGCCCAGCTCGGCGGGCGGCTCTCGGCCGGGGGAGCCGCTGCTGGAGCCGGAGCCGCTGCCGGAGCCGCTGCCGGCATCCTCGGGCGGCTGCTCGGCGGGGCGGCGCGGCGCCGGCAGCGCCGTGATGGGCACCCGCACCTCGGCCGGGAGCGGCGGCTCGCGGCTCTCGCCGGCGCTCATGGTCGCGGCCAGCGGCACCTGCGGGGCGAGGGCAGCGGGTCAGGGCCGGGCCCGCTCCCCCGCGGCTCCCGGGGATGCTCCGCCGGGTCCCGGCGCTCCAGCCACAACAAAGGCGGGCGGGGGGAGGTCGAGCCTCCGCCCGGGCGCGGCCGCTCCCGCCCCCCACGGCGAGCTGGGGGTGCCCCCCACCCTTCGGGGACCCCCTGGAGGAGCCTTCTGGCGTTTGATTTTGGGGGATGGTGGATTCTCGGGGGGTGTCTTACCTTAGTTGGGCGGAGCGCGGTGTCCCCAGGGGCATAGCCGTGCCTTGCAGCTCACATGGGACCGGCGACAATCGCGGCTCCGGGGGGTGGCCGAGCCCCCCCACGCCAGGCACGGTGACACCCCCAAAATCCAGCGGGGGGGAAGGGAGGGGTTGGGGCTCGGCGTGCGGCGCCCGCCCGCGGGGATGGAGGATGGAGGAAGGCTGGGGAGAGGAGGAGGAGGAGGAAGAGCAAGAGGAGGAGGAAGAGGAGGTGGCGGGGGCCCTTCCCGAGCCTCTCCCGACGGTAAATCCCAAGGAGCGAGGAGGAGGCAGCTCCGCCGAGCTTCGCCCGTGCCCAACAGGAAACTTCGGATTTACCGGGGGAGGAGGGAGAGCGAGGGGAGGGGAGAGCGGGGGCGGCGGGGGCGGGGGCCGGGAGGAGCCGGGGCAGCCCCGCATCGCCCCCTCCCCCGCCTTTGTTCGGGCTCCGCGCGGCGCTGCGGGACCCTCGCACCCATGGGTGGGGGGAGCAACGAGCCGGGGACCCTCCCAAAGCATCCCCGGGCGGGCGGAGAGGATTTGGAGCGGGCGGTGCGGGTTTGGTTCCGCTCCATCCCGCGAGGGCTGCGCGGCTCCGGCACCTCCAAGGTGGGGGGGAGATGCCAAAAAGGGGGGGATGCGCCCCTAAAAGGGGAGATGGAGCCCTAAAAAGGGAGATGGAGCCCCTAAAAGGGGAGATGGAGCCCTAAAAAGGGGGATCGCCCCTCCCGGCTCTCCCCCAGCCCCTGGCTGAGCCCAGGTGGGAGGTAGGAGCGGTTTAATAACTAAGCTCGGCTCTAAGCTGGCAGCTCAGCTGCTCCAGGGTTTAACTCCCAAAAAACTCCCAGGGATCCCAGGAAACAGCTCGGGGAAAGTCCTCACAGGCTCCAGCCCTTCAGCTCCGCTCGGGAAGTTTTATCCCTTTGAATTCCTTGGAATTCCGTGAATTCTGTCAGTTTGGGGGTGCGGGGATGGGATTGAAATCCGGGAGTGGATGGGCTCCTGTCCCCTGGAATGTTTTCAGGAGTTCATTATCCAGCAGCACATTCCATTTGCAGATGCAGCTCCCGATGTTCTTCCCGGTTAATAACTGGGAATTGATTGGGAAGAGAGGTCAGGCGGCTTTCAAAGCACCCAAAGCTGAGCCTAATGGGGCTCCTGAATAGCTGGGATCTAGCGGCGATTCCAAGGTTTTATGGGATGTTCCCAGGTTGGGATGAACAGAGTGTGGCGATTTTAGTGTGGGATACAAAGGGAAAAGCCCTGCCAAGCAGGAGAGAAAGGAATGGAAAAGACGTCGAGGATGGAATTCAAGCATTCCCAAAAATTCATCAGGGTGATCCAACCTCTCTGCAGGGCTGCTTGCGGGAATGCCACGGGGATAGGAGGGATATGGGATGAAGGATTGGGATGAGGCACATGGGAAAATCCAAAGGGAATCACCAGGATCTCCTTCCAGTTAAATTCTGCTTGAATTCCTTGCCTGGGGTTGAATTCCCTCTTTTTTCTGCCCTTCCTGCCGATGTTTTCCATGAAAACTGGGGTGAGTTTGTGGGAATTCTGAAGGATTCGGGGTTTCCAGCTCACCTGGGGGGTCTCAGCCACATTGTTTCCCAAGCTTTTGGGATTCCTGACTCTGGCAAAGAGAATTCCAGAATGAGGAGGAGGATCCTTGCTCTGGCCACATCCCAGGAATTGTTCAAGGATGGGGCTTGGAGCATCCTGGAATAGTGGAAGGTGTCTGGGTGGAAAAAAAATCAACTTTAACTAATTCCAACCCAATGGAATCAACTCTGGAATAAACAGAGCAGGATCTGTCCTGCTCCTCCCAATTCCTTGTGGGATCCTCAGGAATTATGGAAGGGCATAAATCCTCACGCCAGGAAAGTGTGGGCTCCTTTCCTCCAGGGATGGATTTGGGATGGATTCAGCATTCCCGGGAGCATCCTGCTCTCCTGATACCCCTCTGGAAAGTTGGGAATTTTATTGCTTGCCTTTGGGATGGGGTCGAGGCATTGCTTGGCCCCTTCTTCTCCCCTTTCCCACTTGACTCCACCTCGTGTTTCCCTCTAAAAGTCTTTGTCCTGAGCTGGAGTGGGAAACTCCAGAAGAGCTCCACCAACTCCCAGCCACATCTTCCCTCTGGAATTTAGGATTTGTCCAAATTAGCTGGGAGCAAAGTGTGGAATTTCTGATGCAATCCCTACTTTGCACCTTTTCTCCTTTCCTTTCCCTTTCCCAAATCCAAGGGAATTGCTGCTAATTCCTGCAATTAATTATCCAGGATGCTGATGGAGAGCTGGATGTGTTGGAGGAGTTCATCCAGCCAGGGATCCACCCAGGAAATGTCGGGATGAATAAATTCAGGATGTTTTAGGAGGAATCATTGAATTTGGGATCTGTGGAGCCTCCCAATCCCTTTTCCATCCCAGAAATTGTTTGGCTTTTCCCTTCCAGCCTCAAAGTCAAATGCAAGATCAGGGAGCGCATCCAGAGGGGAATTTGCATCCCTGCTAAAGTTTGGGATGGAGCAGGGAATGTTCTGGCTGAGGATGGATCAGGAAGGACAAACCACATTCCAAAGCTGCCAGGGAACAACAGCCGGGATTTGCTCCTGCTCTGGGAGTCACATCTGGCTCTTTTCATGGTTTTTTATGGATCACTCCCGACTCCTTTAATGCTCCGCTGGTTTTATTGGGATTTACGGCATTCCCACCCGGCCTGGGAGGGAAGAGCCGGGGTTTGATGATCCTTAATCACATCCCAAAGTCCTGGAAGTTCTGAGGGATCCGAGATTCCTGGGAAGGAGCAGCCAAGGATTTCTGATCCATAATCGCATCCCAAACTCCTGGAAGTTCTGGTGGATCCCAGATCGCATTCCCGACCCTCTCCACCTCGGGAATGTCGCTTCCTGCCTCCATTTGTCCTCTTAGAGAAGGGGTTCGGGAAGAGCTGGGAGCAGGATCCCATCTCTATCCATTGTGTGCCCTCTGCTGGCAGCCTCTTTTCCAGGGAAAACCGGGAAAACCCGGCCGGGAAGGATTTGGGGCTGCCCTTCAAATATGGGAAAATCCTTGGATACGATCTGAGCCCCACGGGAATTTCCAGGAGCAGGGAGTGAGCTCGTGGATTTCCTTTGGAGCCCGTTGGATCCTGCAGGAGCCCCTTATTCCCGGGCATCCAAATCCCGGGAATTCTCTGCTTCAAGAGCCCTCAGTATCACCCTATCCTTGAAATAAATGAGGAAAAAACAGGGATTTATGGGATTTATCCCGGCTGATATCCAAAATCAGTGGGAGAGCCATGGCAGGAATTCCCTGTTTTCCAGAGAAGCTGGGATGCCCCATCCCTGGAAAAAATCCCAGTCAGGTTAGATGGGATTTGGAGCAACCTGGGATTTGGAATGGGATCAGCTTTATCCCTTTCCCACCCAAACCATTCCAGGGATTTCATGAAACGTGGGAAAACCAGGAGATGGAAATTTGAAGGCAACGCTGGTGTTTTCCAGGAAATCCATTTTTAAAGGAATTTTGGATATTGGGAATAACCAGAATCAAGCCACCTGCACTTCCTAAATATTCCCTACAAAGTTCCTTCCCTCATCCAAACTTTGCATTCCCGAAATTCAGGTCGGCACCTCCAATTCCCAGAATTCCACTTCCAAGCCATGATTATTTTTTGGGAAGCTCAGCACTTCTCCAATCGGAATTTTCAGCCCAGAATGAGGTCAGGGAACCTTTGGGCCAGGTTAAAAACCTTGGAAAAGTCGGAGTTTATTCCTGATAATCCTCAGGGATGAGTTCAGGGAGGAATTCACCTCCTTGGGCCAGGGGGGAATAAAGTAATTTAATTTCTCTTTGTTATCTGGGAAATTCCTTGGCCTCCTGGCCTGGATGTTCATTTCTCTGGGATAACAAGGAAGGAATGAAGCTGGAAAAAAGGGAAATCATCTTTTCCACGGATAATTGGGATGAGCTCCTTATCTGGCCTCTAAAAACCGGGAGCGGGAGGGGTCAAACGAGCCCAAATGATTTGGTGATCCCAAAAAATGAGGTGAGAGCTCCGGAAGCTCCGTTTTCGGCCAAATCATCCTGGGGATTTTTTGGGATAGAAATGAGGAGACGCAGCCCCAGCACTGAGGACCCCTGGAATTCCTGGTGCAGAGGGGTTGCAGAGCTGGGAATTCCCTCCCAAATCCACAAAAACCCAGGAAAACCGAGAGCCTCCAGCCCACAGGGCAATGAAATCACAGCTGACTCCAGAAGACAAAACATTTCCCATTCCAGAGCTTTCCCTGGCTGCTCCAGACCCTCAGGGAAGGAGGATCCGAGCTCATCCCAGCAAATCCAGCTGGAAGATTCCGGAAAATTCCCCCTGGAGCATCTCCCATCCTTGCAGCTCTCACTGGCCTCATCCCTGTGCTGCTCTGGCCTAAAATATTCATGGGAGGCCTCTAAAAGCCCGGCTTAGGCATGGCCTGGCTTTGGCTCTAAGGCCTGGCTTTGTAAAGCCGGGTTTGGCTCTAAAAGCCTGGATAAGAACAAATCTTTGGGAATGATCCAGAGGCTGAAAGGAGCCTCTCCAGAGGGAGTTTTAGCCAGGGAAAAGTGGGATAACAGGGGGTCATGTGGGATTGGGAAAGGCAGGAATGAGCTCCCTCCAGGGCCCGGGAGGTTCTTCCCATTCCCATCCCACATTCCAAGGATAATTTGGGAATTTTCCTTTTATCTGCTTCGCTCTCCTCCTCTTCCCAATGTCCAGCCCGGAATTCCCTCGGGAAGTGTGTTTTCCATGATGGGAATGCACAGCTTCCCTAAAATCCCAGCATTCCCAAAGAATCCGTGGCTGCCTCATCCTGGGAATGTCCAAGGCCAGGCTGGATGGAGCCTGGAGCAACCTGGAATTGTGGGAGGTGTTGGGATGGAGCTGGCTGAGCTTTGCATCCCAAACCATTCCCTAATTCCATGATTCCAAAGGTTTGGGATTGCCCTGCGGGGGGCTTTCATTCCAGCAGGATTCCCAGGGAAAGCTGGAGCAGCTTCCCAAGATTCCAGGCTCTCCTTGGGGTTCATTCCTGGTTTATTTCCAGTTTAAAGGGGATTTTTGGGATATTTTGGCTCCAATAAATCGATCTGGTGTATCCCAAAGGAGATAAAGAATAAAAAATTCCCAATCCAGTTTCATCATTACTCCTGGTTTATGGCTAAATCCATGGATTTCTTTTGGAATTCTCTCTGGGGAGGGAATTCCCAAACTTGTCCACCACAGCACTGCTACTGAAGTTTGGGAATCATCCCCAAAAATTCAGATTATTTGACTTTTCCAGGATCAATTATGGAATATTTTTGTCAATTCCCATTCCCGCCCATCCCACTTCATCCCAGAAAACCCCTTCCCATTTTCTCCCACAATTCCAACCCTTCAGGATCCACAACAGCTCCAACTTGGGAATTTTGCCTTTTTTATTCTTTTTAATTGGATTTTCCAGCTGCATCCTTTGATTTTCCCTCTTCCATGGGCTTTGCTGCTGGAAGGGAATCCCTGCTCCACTCAGGAATTCCTGAATTCCCACCTTGGGGCTGGAATTGCTTAAAATTCCTTTTTCCTCTCAAATCCAGTAATTCCATATTTTTCCCAAGAAGAAAATCAGGAATTTATGGATTCTTGACTTCCAAGCTCCTCTTATTCCCTTTTTTCCTTCATTTTATTTAATTTATCCCTTAAAATTCCTTTAGTTTCCAACGAGCTCCTTGTGCCACTGATTATCCCACGGCAAAATTATTCCAAACCCTCTGGAATCTTGGAAAATCACCTGGAAGTGTCTGAACTGGGAGCAGCTCCCTGGAATTGTGCTCCACTCCCAAATATTCCTATTTATCCACGCATTCTATGAAGGAAAAATAAAGGTGCTGGAGGGGTTCCCTCAGGATTCCCTCCCTGGGTTTTTCCCGTTTTTGTTTTTTTTTTATGGAATGCCAACTTTAAACTTGTGGAGTGTGAAATCCTGGCTGGGCGTTTCCATGGGAACCAGCCGGGTTTTCCCGCCGAGGATTCCCGCTGACCTCACTCCTGCTGGAATCGCTCCCACTCCCGGTTTTCCCTCGGTTTGAATTCCCGGTGTTCCCACTCTCCTGGATTTCCCTCTTTCCATTCTAAGCACGGAGAATTCCCGGCATTTAAAAAGTGGGATAAAACCACCTTTCCTGGTTTTCCCAAGAAAATCCCCTCAGCTGGGTGGGAATGATTGAAATCTTCAGGAAAGATGGAGAGGGAATATTCCCAAGGGTATGGAATGATGGGAAAAGAGGGAAAAGCTTCCAACTGCCAGAGGATAAATGGGATATTGGGAAGGAATTCTGGGCTGGGATGGAATTCCCAGAAAAGCTGTGGCTGCCCCTGGATCCCTGGGAGTGTCCTAGGAAAGGTTGGAAGAGGATTGGGATGATGGGAAGCGTTGGGTTGGAATGGGATGAGCTTTAAGATCCCTTCCCAATTCAAATCATTCCAGGAGCAATCCAGGATCATCCCGGCCTGACCATTCCAGAGTCAATCCCACAAAAAAAAAAAGTGGGATTTTAGGATAAAAAAGAAGATGGAAATGGGATAAATGATCCATCCTGGGAATGGTCCGAGCAGCAGGAGCCTCCAGGTTCCTCCTGGAATGGGAAAGCTTTTCCAGGAAGCTCCTCTTGTGCTCCAGATTATCCCAGGAGGAAAAGAATTCCTCCTTCTTTCCCATAAAAATGTTTTCCAGGCTGGGATGAAAAAATTCCAGTGTCTCCATCCATCCATGGCAGGGCTGCAATGGAATGCTCCAGAAAATCCCATCAATCCAAACAAACTCCGTGAAGGAAATTCCCTTCTCCCATTTTTCCAGCGGTGCTTTCCCTTCCTGGAGAAGGAACAAAGGGATCAAAAGCTCCTGCAGGAAAAGCCATCCCGAAAAGTCATGGAAAGGGCACATTAATAAGGGATGAGCCAGGAGGAGGCAGAAATGCAGGAAGAGCAGTGGAGCCTCATTATCCCAGATCCCAAAATTCCTCAGGAGGCTCCAGCAGAGCTGAGCCGGTGAATATTTTATAGGGAAGCTCCTGTTTCTTTCCTGCTTTTCTGTGTGGCCTCTCCCAAAAGAGGGATTTGCTTTGGAAAACAAAGAATGTTCCATGTATGGAAAACAAGGGATGTTCCCTGAGTGGAAAAACAAGGAATCCCACAAAACTCCAGGCACAGCGCTGGGATCAGAGCCAGCAACACCTGGAATATTCAAACCCCCCTCCCCCCTCTTTCCTTCCCCAAATCCTAAATTTCCTGGCCTCACCCCAAATCCCAGCACATCCGACTTTTCCCTTTATCCCAGAGAATCTCCTGCTTCAAACACCGGGAATAAAATCCCTGTGTTCGAATCCCTCCTCCAGCCTGGATAAAAATCCCTCCCTCTGGCACAGCCACATTCCTTAATCCCAAAATTCCCTTGGAAGTGCCCCCCGCCTCCCGTTCCCCCACACCGGGAGCAGCCAGCCGGGAATGTTGGGATTGGGATCGCTCCAGGTTTTTTTCCCTGCTCCAGACGCGGAATTGGAGCTGCGTGGGCGAGCGGCTCCTGCACGGCGGCAGCGCCGCAGGCACATGGAGGAATGTGTGCCGGGAAAAGCGGGAGAGGGGGAACACCGGGATTAGGGGCATGGGAACACCGGGATGAGGGGACACTTGTGTCCCTCCCCAGGAGGATCAGCCCATCCCTGATCCTTTTATTAGGCTGGAAAACTGGGAAAGATGGGAGGGGCGGGCTCTTTTCCCTTTCCTTGAGCTGTCCCAGGGATGATTTTTGGATCCAGGTTTATCCCTCATCCACCCTTCCCAAATTGCTGCCAGCATCCCAAAAAATCCTCTATCCCTCTTTTCCATGAAGGAATTAAATGAATGACATCAGCACTTTTCTACACAGTAAATCCCATAAATTCCATCAGATCCCATTTATCCTTGGAAAAGATCCAAAACCCCGGAACAGACCTGGGATTATTTGCATTCCAGGGATTATTCCAAGAACTAATGAGCTCCAGAGCATGAGGGGGATTGGAGGCTGGAATTCTCCCAGCTGTTGTAGTCCAGCAGGGATTTCCATAATCCTTCCCAAAATTGCCCCCGAAGCTCTGAAGTGTTGGGAGAAGCCAGAATCCGAGCAATAATTCCCTCCAAATCCTGTTTTTTTTTTTGTACATTCTCAGTTTTCCAAAACAGGAGTGATCCCCCAAGCTCTGCAGGAATGGGGAGGCGCTTTCAAAATCCACCTGGAGCATGGGATTCCCTGTGAAACTCTGGGAATTCTGCCCACACCTGCCAGGTCCATCCCGAAGTTCTGCCAGCTGGAAAAAGCACCTTTCCCAAGGCAGAGAATTCCCCAAATCTCATCAAGATCCACATCTCCTGCAGGAGAGCCAAACCTCCCTTCCTCTTTTATTCCCCTGTTCCCCAACAGGACCAGAGTCACAGGAAAGGCCTCAACAACGAATATGTGGGAATAAAACCAGAACAAAGAGCACAAATGTGCTCAGTTGAGCAGCCTAAAAGCAGAGGGGCCCAGAGAGTGGTGGGGAGCGGAGCTGCACCCAGCTGGGGACACTCACCAGTGCTGGCCCTCAGGGCTCTGCGCTGGGGCCAGCTCTGTCCAATGCCTTCACTGATCCCACGGATGAGGGGATTGAGTCCTTCATTAGTGAGTTTGGAGATGACACCAAGGTTGGGACATGTGTTGATCTGCTGGAAGGTAGGATGGCTCTGCAGAGAGACCTGGAATGGTTGGAGGGATGGGCAGAGTCTAACAAGGTGAAGTTGAATAAATCCAAGTGCCAAGTCCTGCGTTTTGGCCACAATAACCCCCTGCACTGCCATGGGCTGGGGATGGTGTGGCTGCACAGTGCCCAGGCAGAAAGGCACCTGGGGGCACTGGACAGCCGGCTGGACACGAGCCAGCAGCGTGCCCAGGTGGCCAAAAAGGCCAACGGCTCCTGGCCTGGATGAGGAATGGTGTGGCCAGCAGGAGCAGGGAGGTCACTGTCCCCCTGTACTCAGCACTGCTGAGGGCACACCTCGAGTGCCGTGCCCAGCTCTGGCCCCTCAGGTTGGGAAGGACGTTGGGATGCTCAAGCGCGTCCAGAGGAGGCAACGAGGCTGGAGAGGGGCTGGGAACACAAACCCTGTGAGGAACGTTTGAGGGAGCTGGGGTTGTTCAGCCTGGAGAAAAGGTGACCTTATCACTCTACAACTCCCTGAAAGGTGGCTGTGCTCAGGTGGGGCTTGGCCTCTTCTCCAGGCAACAAATGTCAGAACGAGAGGACACAGCCTCAAGCTGCGTCATGGGAAATATAGGTTGGATATTAGGAAGTTTTTCACAGAAAGAGTGATAAAATATTGGAATGGCCTGCCTGGGGAGGTGGTGGAGTCACCATCCCTGGATGTGTTCAAAGAAAGACTGGATGTGGCACTTGGTCCCTGGGTCAGTTAAGGTGTTTAGGGCATGGGTTGGACTTGATCTTGAAGATCTCTTCCAACCTTTTCATTCTGTGATTCTCTGGGATTTTCCAGGGGAAACCAGAGGGGCTGGAACTGGGATGAAATCCTGTCACCCTGGGCTAAACAATCCCAGCTCCCTCAGCCATTCTTCCAAATGTTCCAAACCCTTCACCTCGTTGCTCTCCTCTGGACACGTTCATTCCCAACGTCCTTCCTACGGTTCATGAGGGCGGCCCCGGCCGCCATGACACCTCCCTCAGGCACCTTCCCGCCTTTTCCCGTCACCATGGCAACGAGCCGCCCTCACCATGGCCCTTGTAGGGCCCTTGGAAAGGGCAAGGCCAGGCCCTCAGCCCACAGAGGGGAAAAAAAGGCTCTGAATTACCCTCCTCTGGCACATAAACCCTGCTCCCAGGCTGCTTCCCACACAGGATTCTTCTGGAAGACTCCAGAAAGCTGAGAGTGGGCTCTGGCTTCTCCATGTTGCGTGTCTTAAAGCTGCTTGAGAGAAGAAATTTTGGGGTCAGCTCCGCTGGCACAATCCCTCCTGGCGCAGGGCACAGTGCCGGGAAGGGCTTTGCTGCAGCCGAGGAAAGCTCCTGGCTCAGGGTCACCTTTGCTGCTCAGCCAGAGCCCCGAGTGCCCCAGCAGCAGGAAATTGCCGCATCTGGGCGGTACCGGTGCTGGAAAGTGCCAGACCTGGGCGGTGCAAGTGCCAGCAATTTGCTGGATCTGGAGTCCTGGCACCGGCAAATTACCAGACCTGGGCGGTGGCCGGGAAATTGCCGGATTTTGCCTTTCCGTGCCAGCAAATTGCTGGACTTGGGCTGTGCCGCAACCGAGAAATTTCTGGATCTGGGATCTGGCGGTGGCAGCAAACACCAGATTTCAGGCTCCAGGTGCTGGTAAGCACCGGATCTGAGCACCTCCCTTCCTTCCTTCCTGGAACGAGGTGCCCTCACCCTCCCAAAATCCCCGGCATTCCCCCTCAGCCCTCCGCAGCTCGGGGCCGCCACCGCGGCCTTCCCCGTTTAACTGCAACCGCCTTCCCGTTACCACGGCAACGAGCCGCGTGGGGGGCGGGCACAGGCAGCTCAGCCGCCAATCAGCACCGCCCTCGAGGCGGATCCGCTCTCTGATTGGTGCGCGCGGCTGCCCATCAACTCGCGGGGCCGCCTTGTCGTTGGTTGCCGCGGTGAGGGGAGGACGCTCGGGCGGGAGCGGCGGAGGCTCCGCCATGGCGCAGCCCGAGGAGCCGCAGCCCGCGGCCGTTCCCTCCTGCCCGCTGCCCAGCAAGACCTGCGATGTGGCCCGCAGCGAGAGGCCGCGCTCCTGCTGCGGCATGGCCATGGCCGGCTTCCGCACCGCCAAATACCAGCTGCCCGAGTGGCACCGCCGCAACGCGGGCGTCTGCTACGAGGCGTTCACGGCGGGCGAGCAGGCGGAGCGCGGCCGCGCCGAGGCCAAGCACCTGGTCAAGCATGCGGCCGCCAGCGCGCAGCGAGCCCAGCAATGCTCCAAGGCCACCCTGGGCCAGCGGCTGCAGGACGTCCACTTCTGGAGGATGGAGCTGCAGAAGGAGATCATGGAGCTGGACGCCGAGACCAAGCTGCTGGCGGCCCAGAAGCTGCGGCTGGAGCGGGCGCTCGATGCCACCGAGGTGCCCTACGCGGTTGTCGTGGATAACCTGGAGTGCCGGGAGCGGCGGCAGCCCCCGGACCTGGTGATCGATGAGGTGGAGAGGCAGCTGCTGAAGGTGAGCAGCACCCGAGGGTGGTGACAGCCCTGGCCCTGCTGCTGCCGGCGCTGAAATGAGGAGCAGCGATGAGGAGGTGAAGCTGCGGCTGCTGGAAGTGTCTCCCGCGATCCGCGGTCTGGTGCGCCTTCCTGCGCTCCCGGCGTCACTCCAAGGGAATTTTTCGAGTCCTTGCTGTGTTTAAAAAGTGTTTCAAATCACTTTGAGAAGTGTGGCTGGAGGAGAGCAGATCCCTCCCTCAGCCGAGACCCCAGCAAAACCAACCTGGAGTTTTCCTGCACCAACACAAAAACCCTGTTCTGACATAAATTCCTGCTCTGCTCGCCTTGAAATCCCCTCCTCTCTGCAGGTTCCACTTTAAAACTCCACAATCCAAAAGCTCAGGAACGCTGGGATAGTCCTCGGCTGTTCCCATGCTCAAATTGACCAAATTTTGGCAGTTTCTGACATTAATTCTCCCCGAGTTTTGCCAAGGTGATGATCCAACCCTGTCACCGAGATTCCTGTCAAATCCCAGTGTCATTCTTGTGCTGGATGTTACAAAACCCACATTTGCTGGGGTATTTTCCATCCTGGAATTACACCTATTCCAATGTCCCATAAATTAATTAATAATTACTCACCTGCAGCCTCCAATCAGAGTCGGTTCATGATCAGTTACTCATTAAACCAGAGGATTAATATTCAAAAAATATGGATCAGGCTGAAATGTTTAAACCTGGTGGAGTTTTGGGGATTATCCTGGGAAGAACCAGGAATTTCTGGATCCCTGTGGATCCTTCCCAACTCAGGATGTTCTAGGATTCCACATAGAGGGCATGATAGGATTTAGGAATATTTTGAATGGGAATTGAGTGTCATTTCTGATTTATAATCAATATTTAAGAGGTTTTTCCAGTTAAAAATATAAACAGGGAAGAGTTGGTGTAGGATATTTCCGTGTGGGAATTGTTACAAAATTCAGGGAATCAGGGAAATGTTTAGGTTGGAAAAGACTTTAAAGCTCATCAAGTCCACCCTGATTAATCTGGTTCCAGGCCTGGGGATATTCCCTGATTTTTCCCTATCTCAAAACTGAGCAAGGAATTAATTTATTCCGTTTAATCTGATGGGATCATGGAATCCTGGAAGGGTTTGGGATGGATGGGACCTTAAAAATCATCAGTTCCCACCTCTTCCCACTATTCCCACCCTCTCCCACTGTCCCAGGCTGCTCCAAGCCCTGTCCAACCCGACCTTGGACATTCCAGGGATGGAGCAGCCACAGCTTCTCTGGGAATCTGTGCCAGGGAAGAATTCCTTCCATAACAGGGTAACACTCAGACTTTCTCATGGAATCCACAGAATTCCCAGGCTTTTGAAGTATTCCAGGTTTTTCAGCCTCCACAGGTTTAGAGCTGAGTTCCCTCAGGATCTGGCGACTCCAAAATTCCAAGTTTTACCATAGCAAAGTGAGAGTAGACAAGGAAATTTAAGGATTTTTCCACAAGTTGCTCCTCAGGATTGTGTTTCCTGCTCTGGATCCATGGGAGTATCCCTGTTTTTCTTTAGGAAGCGGATCTGATCCGGGATATCCGGGATCTTCTGAAAAGAACCATCATCCAAGCCACCACCCAGATAAGGTAAAACATCTCCCAGGATTCTTCAGCCAAATAATTCCTGGGATAAAGGTGGACACAGATCTCAGCCAGGCCAGGCTTAGGAGCTGTGGGAATTCCATTTAAACCTGGAAACCTCCGGATTTTCAGGTAGATTTAAATTTTCCTGCTTTCCACAGTTGTGTTGGATTTGTTTTCCAACACGAAATTCCAGGGCTATAAAAATATTCTCTGGGTATCTTCTTGGGAATATCTTTGTATTATTAAAGGGATTTTTGGGATCAAAGGAGCTTTCCAAGAGGAAGTTTTTTGCCACCAGATGTCAGTGTGAACTTTAAATCTGGAATTTCTGTGCCAGGCCGGGTGTTCCTTGCCATTCCAAAGGATTATTTCCTTGGAATTTCTAACAAACCCTTTGGAAAGACGTTGTTGTATCCTAAAATCTATCAATATAAAGGAATTAACTGCTGGAAACCTGATATTTTAGTTTAAAAAATCCTTTAATCTGCTCCTGTTCCACCTGATAAAAGAAATACTGATTTTTAAAAAATGGCTGTAAATGCCAATGAATATAAAGTAGCTCTGTTATATTAATTAGAGCATGAGAGGAGTCTAATGAGTTTAATTTGGGGGTTTTAATTGTTTAAAGATCATTTTAGCCCCATTTTAGTCTAGTTTTAGTCCCATTTTAACTTAATTTTATTCCCATTTTCCAAGAGAATTCCCAATTCCTTGGCTGAGAGTGACACCTGGTGTTACCAGCTGATAACAACCCACAGGCTTTTGTAATTAGAATCGTTCTCATTATAATTAACCGAGCGACTCTAATTAACAACAAAGCAGCAATTTTAATCTAAAAATCATTAAAGATCATCCACTTCCATGGGCAGAGACATTCCACAATCCCAGGGTGCTCCAACCTGGCCTTGGACATTTCCAGGGATCCAGGGGCAGCCACAGCTTCTCTGGGAATTCTATTCCAGGGCCTCCTCACCCTCACACTGGATTTTTTCCCAAAATCCCATCTCAGTCAGGCTCCTCTTCCTGGCACCCCCACACTGGAATTTTTTCCCAAAATCCCATCTCAGTCAGGCTCCTCTTCCAGGCACCCTCACACTGGAATTTTTTCCCAAAATCCCATCTCAGGCTCCTCTTCCAGGCACCCCCACATTGGAATTTTTTCCCAAAATCCCATCTCAGGCTCCTCTTCCTGGCACCCTCATGTTGGAATTTTTTCCCAAAATCCCATCTCAGGCTCCTCTTCCTGGCACCCTCATGTTGGAATTTTTTCCCAAAATCCCATCTCAGTCAGGCTCCTCTTCCTGGCACCCTCACGTTGGAATTTTTTCCCAAAATCCCAGCTCAGTCAGGCTCCTCTTCCTGGCACCCCCACATTGGAATTTTTTCCCAAAATCCCATCTCAGGCTCCTCTTCCTGGCACCCCCACACTGGAATTTTTTCCCAAAATCCCATCTCAGTCAGGCTCCTCTTCCAGGCACCCCCACACTGGAATTTTTTCCCAAAATCCCAGCTCAGTCAGGCTCCTCTTCCAGGAGACAGCGGTGGGAAGGGAGAGTTTGGGATTTTCCAGCCCGCAGGGAATTTCGTGGCCTTATTTCCCTGTGGAACACAAAAGCTGGAGCTGCGCTTCCCCAAGAGGGATGGGTTGGGAATCCTCTTGCTTCCCTCTGAGCTGTGATCCCAATTTTCCAGATCCAACCGGATCCAGAAGGAGAACTGCGAGCTGGACTGGTCGGATAAGGTGGAGACGTATCACATCGACGACAAATGCGCCGGCTACTGCAGCGACAGCACCAACGTCCAGTTCCACCCCAGCTCCGTCAAGTTCGAGGAGAAGTGAGTAATTCCCAGGATCCCCCTGGCACAGCACCCCTGGAACGCTCAATCCCTGCTGGGATTGGGCTTGGAAAGAGCTTCGAGGCGGCTCCGTGGATGGAAAGGTCGTGCTGCGTGTCCTGCGTGGAATATTTGGGTTGGAAGTTCCTGGAAGCTCATCCGGTTCCAATCCCAACACCTTCCACCATCTCAGCTTGCTCCAAACTCCATCCTTGGCTTCTTCCAAGGGATGGGGCAGCCACAGCTTCTTTGGGAATTGTATTTCAGCCTCTCCCCACCCTCGCAGGGAATTTTTTCCCAATATCCCATCCCTCCATTCCCTGGGTGCTGTCCCTCCATCCCTTGTCCCAGTTCCTCTCCTGGAGCCCCTTGAGGCTCTGGAAGGGCTCTGAGGTATCCCTGGATCCTTCCCTTCTCCAGCCTGTCAAGATCCTCGTTTTTTATTTCCAGCCTGTAAATCCTGGATATATTCCCGAGCTCATACCGAAGCTCATCCGGTTCCAATCCCAACGCCTTCCACCATCTCAGCTTGCTCCAAACTCCATCCTTGGCTTCTTCCAAGGGATGGGGCAGCCACAGCTTCTCTGGGAATTGTATTTCAGCCTCTCCCCACCCTCGCAGGGAATTTTTTCCCAATATCCCATCCCTCCATTCCCTGGGTGCTGTCCCTCCATCCCTTGTCCCAGTTCCTCTCCTGGAGCCCCTTTAGGCTCTGGAAGGGCTCTGAGGTATCCCTGGATCCTTCCCCTCTCCAGCCTGTCAAGATCCTGGTTTTTTATTTCCAGCCTGTAAATCCTGGATATATTCCCGAGCTCATACCGAAGCTCATCCGGTTCCAATCCCAACACCTTCCACCATCTCAGCTTGCTCCAAACTCCATCCTTGGCTTCTTCCAAGGGATGGGGCAGCCACAGCTTCTCTGGGAATTGTATTTCAGCCTCTCCCCACCCTCGCAGGGAATTCTTTCCCAATATCCCATCTCTCCATTCCCTGGGTGCTGTCCCTCCATCCCTTGTCCCAGTTCCTCTCCTGGAGCCCCTTTAGGCTCTGGAAGGGCTCTGAGGTATCCCTGGATCCTTCCCCTCTCCAGCCTGTCAAGATCCTGGTTTTTTATTTCCAGCCTGGATATATTCCCGAGTTTATTTGCCAAGACTGGACAAAAAACGTGTGTGAACGTTTTGAGCAGCTTTAGCTCAAGATGGAAGCACTTGGAGTGATTTTATCTCAGGCTTTAGTTGCTCTGAAGCCACAGGAGTGAGAGTTTATTCATTTGGGGACTTTTTATTCATTTATTTAGGAATTTTTATTGACTTCTTTGAGGATTTTTATTACTGTATTGGGGGATTTGTATTGATTTATTAGAACATTTTATTAATTTATCCAAGAATTGTTATTAATTTATTCAAGGATTTTAACTGATTTATTCGAGACTTTTTATTATTTGAGGATTTTTATTGATCTATTAGAAGATTTTTCTTATTTTATTCAAGAATTTTTATTAATTCATTGGGGGATTTTTATTGATTTATTAGAATATTCTATTAATCTCTCCAAAACTTTTTTATTAATTCATTGGAGGATTTTTATTGATTTATTAGAATATTCTATTAATCTCTCCAAAATTTCTTTATTAATTCATTGGAGGATTTTTATTGATTTATTAGAATATTCTATTAATCTCTCCAAAACTTTTTTATTAATTCATTGGAGGATTTTTATTGATTTATTAGAATATTCTATTAATTTCTCCAAAACTTTTTTATTAATTTATTGGCGGATTTAACTGATTTACTCAAAGATTTCAATTGATTTATCCCAATATTTTATTCCTCCAAGAATTTTTCTTTATTTACTTGCCAATTTTTATTAACTCATTAAAGGTTTAATCCTATCCCTCACTAGAAACCCACAAGATCCAAACCAACCAGAAGCCGATCCCGCTTTTCCGGCGAAAAAATAAATTTTAAGCACAAAACCCCCCCCGATTCTTCCCATTCTTTATCCCTCCAGCGCCTCCACACCGAAATCCTGGGCCCAGTTCAGCCACGACAACATTTCCAGGGCGGAACAGGAAAAATTGGCGTCGGTGCAGCTCCGATCCCTGATCCACAGCATCATCCGCGACGCGTCCGAGGAGCTGCGCAGGCAGCGGGCGGCGGGCGACGAGGCCCTGGAGAGCCGCTGCAGGGAGCTGGGGGATGCCAAGCTGCGCCTGGAGCAGCGCCTGCAGCAGGTGCGGGGCATCCCCGGGATCCTGCCAGCCCGGCGGGGTCATCCGCAGGAAAATGGGGGCTCGCCGGCATCGCCGCGGCGATGCTGCGGGAGTTCCGCGGGTTTGGTTGTGGTCTTGGCGCTTTTTGGGCGGGATGGAGGTCAGATAAACGCCTTAGTCCTGAATTAAACACCTTAAACCTGAATTAAACACCTTAATCCTGAATTAAACACCTTAATTCCAAATTAAACACCTTAAACCTGAATTAAACACTTTAATCCTGAATTAAACACCTTAATCCTGAATTAAATACCTTAATCCTGAGTTAAACACCTTAATCCTAAATTAAACACCTTAAACCTGAATTAAACACCTTAAACCTGAATTAAACACTTTAATTCCAAATTAAACACCTTAATCCTGAATAAAACACCTTAATCCTGAATTAAACACTTTAATCCTGAATTAAACACCTTAATCCTGAGTTAAACGCCTTAGTCCTGAATTAAACACCTTAATCCTGAATTAAACACTTTAATTCCAAATTAAACACCTTAATCCTGAATTAAACACCTTAAACCTGAATTAAACACTTTAATTCCGAATTAAACACCTTAATCCTGAATTAAACACCTTAATCCTGAATTAAACACCTTAAACCTGAATTAAACACTTTAATTCCAAATTAAACACCTTAATCCTGAATTAAACACCTTAATCCTGAATTAAACACCTTAAACCTGAATTAAACACTTTAATTCCGAATTAAACCCCTTAATCCTGAATTAAACACCTTAATCCTGAATTAAGCACCTTAAACCTGAATTAAACACTTTAATTCCAAATTAAACACCTTAATCCTGAATTAAACGCTTTAATTCTGAATTAAACACTTTAATTCTGAATTAGACACCTTAATGTTGAATAAAACACTTTAATCCTGAATAAACACCTAAATCCCGAATTAAACACCTTAATCTCGAATTAAACACTTTAATTCTGAATTAAACACTTTAATTCCGAATTAAACACCTTAATCCTGAATTAAACACCTTAATCCTGAATTAAACACTTTAATCCTGAATAAAACACCTTAATCCTGAATAAAACACCTTAATCCTGAATAAAACACCTTAATCCTGAATTAAACACTTTAATCCTGAATAAAACACCTTAATCTTGAATAAAACACCTTAATCCTGAATAAAACACCTTAATCCTGAATAAAACACCTTAATCCTGAATTAAACACTTTAATCCTGAATAAAACACCTTAATCTTGAATAAAACACCTCAATCCTGAATAAAACACCTTAATCCTGAATAAAACACCTTAATCTTGAATAAAACACCTTAATCCTGAATTAAACACCTCAATCCTGAATAAAACACCTCAGTCCTGAATTAAACCCTAAACTGGCTCCCCAGGGAGCTCTGGTTGATCCGGGATTCCCAGATTTTTCTGGAATGGCAGTCAAGTCAACCTGGCAGGTGACTTCACCCTCCTCCAACGCGGAGCAGCTCCTCCTGTGGATTTTACTGGATTTTATGTGGAATTCTGTGCACTTTAAAAGTTATTTACTGTTTTGTTTTTTTTTTTTTTAATTATATCCTGCTCTTTCTTTAAAAACTTTGGGAGTAAAGATTTTCCTCATCTCTGGAGCGAGGCCATTGGAAATGTGGGGGAAAAGTCATCCCTTAGCCCCTGGTTGCAATTCCTGGGCTGGGGATGTGTTGTCATCCCCCAGAACACATGGAAGAGGTTTTGAGGGAATATTTCCTGCTTCTTTTTTGACTGAAAATGGGATTTTTCCATATAATAATAAAAATAAAGAGGTCAAAACCACCACAGTACTTTTATTTTTCCTATGAACAAGGGGTGGCTTTGGGCTCTTCCCCTTTTCCAATATGGAGCAGCTCCTTTTTTCTCTTTCAGCCATTGGCTGAAGAAGTGGAAAAAGAAATAATTCCTTAGGATCTGGGAATGACAGCTGGATATCTTTATTTTTTGCATGTGTATCAATGGTTATGAGGGGAAGAATTCCAGGATTTCCTGTTTTTTCCATTTTCTTGAGAAAACCAGATATTTCCAAGCTGATCAGCAGCTCTCCTTCAAATTAAATCGATTTTTTTCTTGAATTTCCAATTAAAATTTACAATTCAAAGCACTCCATGGAGATGGGATTTGTTTTCATCCCATAGGAGACATGGGAGAGGTTTGGGATCTCTCCCATGGTTTTGGGACATGGGAGAAGCTGCAGAATATTTTCTGGTTTATTTAAACTAAAGCTGTGATTCTCAGTGTAACATTAAAAATAAGCAGGGCACACTCTTGTATTTAACCTTAATTCTTGCATTTCATCTTAAATCAAATAAAACTAACCGTATTTTCATCTAAAATAAAAATGATTCTTGTTGTACTTAACTCACCAGACTGGTGGTGGAAACTTTACCGCTTCACCACTATTTTGAGGGATGAAATTTATCATTGTTTGAAGAATTTTTTTTTTTTTTTTTTTTTTTTTTTTTGTTTTTTTTTTTTTTTCCTTGGATTTCCTCTCCAGATCCTGAAGGATATTGGGGAGGAGGAAGCCAACATAGTGAACCTGAAAGAAGCCATCAGGGCCAAGGAAGCTCACCTGAAGGTGGCTCACAGCAGGCTCTACGACAGATCCTCCCGGCCCAACGTCGAGCTCTGCAGGGATGAGCCCCAGTTCAGGTCGTTCAATCAACCCCAACTTAGGCAATTAACCCCGACTCAGCTAATTCATCATCTCCTCCTGTGCCATCCCAAAGTGATTTGGGGAAGGTTTAAATTTTTTTTTTTACCTCACAACGTTTCTTTTTTTTTTTTTTTTTTTTTGCCTCATGACTTTTAATTTTTTTACTCAAAGTCAGAAATTAGTTTTCAATTCTAAAAATTAGTTTTCAATTTCTGGGATAAAGTTGATCTTTATCCCAAATCCAATCTTGGATTTTTCAGAGGTTTTTTCTTCATAAATTTTTGATTCTGTAGTTGATTTTTATCCCAAATCCAATCTTGGCGTTTTCAGAGTTTTTTTCCTGATGAATTTCAGATTCTGTGTTGATCTTTATCCCAAATCCAATCTTGGATTTTTCTGATGTTTTTTCTTGATAAATTTTAGATTCTGTGTTGATCTTTATCCCAAATCCAATCTTGGATTTTTCTGATGTTTTTTCCTGATGAATTTCAGATTCTGTAGATGATCTTTATCCCAAATCCAATCTTGGATTTTTCTGATGTTTTTTCCTGATGAATTTCAGATTCTGTAGTTGATTTTTATCCCAAATCCAATCTTGGATTTTTCAGAGGTTTTTTCTTGATGAATTTCAGATTCTGTAGTTGATCTTTATCCCAAATCCAATCTTGGATTTTGATAAGTTTTTTTCCTGATAAATTTTAGATTCTGTAGTTGATCTTCATCCCAAATCTTATCTTTTTGAGCAATTTCTCTGAGGTTTTTTCCTGATGAATTTCAGATTCTGTGTTGATTTTTATCCCAAATCCAATCTTGGATTTTCTTGAGGTTTTTCCCTGATGAATTTCAGATTCTGTAGTTGATCTTTATCCCAAATCCAACCTTGGATTTTTCTGAGCTTTTTCTTGTTGAATTTTAGATTCCGTAGTTAATTTCCACCCCAAATCCAATCTCTTGGATCACCACCCCCTGATTTTTCACGACTTAACCCAACTCCTTCCAGGCTGGTGAGCGAAGTGGAAGAACTCACAGTATTCCTGGAGGCCCTGAAGAGGAAACTGATGGAGTCGGAGCAGAACCTGAAGAATTTGGAGGAGACCAGGATGAAGCTGGAGAAGGAGATCGCTGTCAAAGCCAACAGCATTTTTATTGACAGGCAGAAGTGCATGAGCTACCGAGCTCGCTACCCCGTGGACCTGGAGGTGGCCAGTTACAAACAGTGATTTCTCTACTCAGCCTGCAAAACCCGGGAGAAAAACGATTCCTTCTTTTCTATTGAGCCATTGGCAAGTGTGGAAAAAAAAATCTGGGAACTTTCATATGAAATAAATTGAGAAATGATAGATTAAAGTGTTGTGTTCACTCAGTTTTCTTCTATTTGGGTTAAAATGCTTTAAGTCCTTTCCTTTCCCCTTTCCTTTCCCCTTTCCTTTTTCCTTTTCCTTTTCCTTTTTCCTTTCTCCTTTTTCCTTTTCCTTTTTCCTTTTCCTTTTCCCTTTTCCCTTTTCCCTTTCCCTTTTCCCTTTCCCTTTTTCCTTTCCCTTTTCCCTTTTCCCTTTTCCCTTCCCTTCCCTTCCCTTCCCTTCCCTTCCCTTCCCTTCCCTTCCCTTCCCTTCCCTTCCCTTCCCTTCCCTTCCCTTCCCTTCCCTTCCCTTCCCTTCCCTTCCCTTCCCTTTTCCCCCCTTTCCCCCCCTTTTCCCCCTTTTCCCCCTTCATTTCCTCCTATAAAAGCCATAAACCAGAGTTTAAACCACCTTAAAATCAATTTATTTAATCTGCAATCTAACTATAGCACGTGTGCCTATTTTGGGCGATTTCATCCTAATAATTAAATAGGAGTGAACATTTATTAGGAATAATAAGGAACAGGAATGAATATTTCTTAGGAATTATAATAATATCCAGGTGGAAATAAAATATTTATAGCTTGAAATGAGAGCAGTAAAACTGAGGATCACCCACTCAGCAAGGAATTTAAGATTATTAGTAAAATCCCAAAATTTTCCACAAATTTTCCAGGTTTGATGCCAATCTGCCCTTTGGAAAACCACTCCCGATCCATGGCACCAGCTGAGATGAATCCAAGGATTTTTAATTTTAATTTTTTTTTTCAATAAAATCAAAGGAAATGTAACAAGCTTGGGAATGCAATCCTGAATTTCCAGTGCAGCACTGGGATGTGGAGCTGGTGCTGTGTTCTGGCTTTTCCCTGGAAGCAAAGCCTGTGGATGAGCTGTTATCCATCGGTTTTTTTTCCATAATTATCCACATCAGCTCCCCCAGCAAATGCCATGGAGCCATTATTGGGCACTTGTTAAATATGTGACGTGTCCAAAACCAGGGAAAAATCACCAGACCAAAATTCCATCGTTTCCTGTTTTACAGGGATTTTTAACCTTTAAAAAGCAGCTGCTCAAAGGGGGAAAAAAAAAAATCCTTAAAGGCAAAATTCCCACAAAAAACCCTGGCCAGGGACATTTGCAGAGCCCATGGATGGGGTGTGGTGTTGAATTCCCGGGATTTGGTGTTACCTGAATTCAGGATTATCCAGGATTTGCTATTCCTGCTAAAAGCTGCTCCCATTCCTTTGGGAATGTCCACGAGGGTTTGGAATCCAAGAGTTTGGGTTGTCCTTTGGGGTTTTTCATGGATTTCTCCTCATGATTGTGTTTGATAGCCCAGATGTTGGATCCTGAGGGGGAAATCAGGGAATCCTGGAATGACTGGGGTTGGAAGAGACCTTAAAGCCCATCCCATTCCAACTCCAACACCTTCCACCATCCCAGATTTTTCCAAACTCTGTCCAACCTTGAACATTCCAGGGATGGGGAAGCCAGAGCTCCACTGGGAATTCCATCCCAGCCTGGAATTCCTTCCCAAAATCCCATCTAAACCTTCCCTCTTTTTATTGCTAAATATATTTATAATATAGAATTATTCTATTTTATAGGATTACGACTGAAGGGAAAACCCTGGAGCAGCTTTTATCCCGCTTTTCCCAGGATTCCACGCAGCAAAGTTTTGCTCCCACCCCTCCCAACCAGCAGCACTTGGAAAAAGGGAAACCTCAGCGTGGGAAACCTCAGCCTTTAATCCATAAAAAGTGAAAAAATGAGCTGGGAAAAACAAATCCAAACATCCCAAGGCATTTAAACAAATGTTCCAACACATTTATCCAATTCCCTGACACATTTATCAAATATCCCAACATTTATCACCCGCTGCTGATAAGAGGGATTTTCTTCCCAGCCTGTTTGAAAGTTGGAGGGGGAAGGGTTGGGAAATTCTGGTGAAATGGAATTCCTTTTATTTTCTATAAAATCCAAATGGTTTGGGTTGGAAAGGACTTTAAAAATCACCGGAGTTGTGGTTTTTAGGAGCATCTCCCCTGCTGGGGGTGTTGATCCCATTCCCACCATACCAAGGGCAGGAAAATGTTGGGAGAAGGATCTCAGAGCAGTTGTGCCTCTCAGGGAGAATTCCCAGCCCCTTTCCCTTCCATCCCAAACCATTCCCCTCCTTTCCCTCTGGTGGTTCCGCTTGTTTTCCCACTTTTCCCGCAGGGAGCGGCGGTGCCAATCCCTGTGATTCAATTCCTGGGCATAATTGCTCTGGAGGGCAAATGGAATGAAAAGCAGAGGAGGCAGAAATGAGATTATTTTCCAGGCTCCATTTAACTGCCTGTGCCACCGGAGCGCACGGATGTTCCCGAGGAACGGGCAGGGCCCATTTGGCTGCAGTGGAAATGTTTCATTCCTGGGAAATCAGAGCCAATTTGGCAGATTATTGTAATTGCTTTAGACCGGATCTGCTGGAGAGAGGGAGGCTGGGATAATAAAAATTCTGGAAAAGCAGTGAGGAACTGGGCTGGGAAAGCTGCACAACCCCAGGGATGAGCAGCTTTGGGATGGGGTTGTGGGGCCCGGGCTCCCGGCTTCTCTTCATCCCAAATTTTGCATCCATGGGTCAATATTTCCTTTCCCTTTCCCCTTTCCTTTCCCTTTTCCTTTTCCTTTCCCTTTCCTTTCCCCTTTCCTTTCCTTTTTCCTTTCCTCTTTCCCCTTTCCTTTCCCCTTCCCTTCTCCCTTCCCTTCCTTTTCCCTTTCCTTTCCTTTCCTTTCCTTTCCTTTCCTTTCCTTTCCTTTCCTTTCCTTTCCTTTCCTTTCCTTTCCTTTCCTTTCCTTTCCTTTCCTTTCCTTTCTTTCCTTTCCTTTCCTTTCCTTTCCTTTCCTTTCCTTTCCTTTCCTTTCCTTTCCTTTCCTTTCCTTTCCTTTCCTTTCCTTTCCTTTCCTTTCCTTTCCTTTCCTTTCCTTTCCTTTCCTTTCCTTTCCTTTCCTTTCCTTTCCTTTCCTTTCCTTTCCTTTCCTTTCCTTTCCTTTCCTCTTTTTTTCTTCCCCTTTCCTTCTCCTTTCTCCCTTTCTTCCCTTTCCCCCCTTTTTTTCCCTTTTCCCTTTCTCCTCCTTCCCCATTTTCCCATTTCCTTCCCCTTTTTCCCTTTTCCCTTTTTCCCTTCCCTTCCCCAGCTCCAGGACAGGTCTCACCTTCCCACCCCAACCCCAACCCCTCCCTCTGAGCAGCTTTTCCTGCTCCTGCAGCATCCTCAAATTTCAGGGAACATCTGCTGGGATGGAGCTATTCCCCGGGTGGAAAAAGGTGGGAATTAAATAAACACCAGCAGCTGGGAATAAATTAAACCTCATTTGGGATGATGTCCCACAGGGAATGAATAAAAATGGAATGGCAGAAATCTGCCAGGGAGGTAAACACGGTGTTCCCATCATGTTTTCCTGGTGGGATTTGCCAGAGGGAAAATGGGATCCTAAATCTGGGAAGTGCAGGGATCAGAGCCTGAGGGATCCCATTTCCCTCCGTGGGATTGGGAACTGAGGCATTCCCACATCCCAGGCTGGAAAAAAGGATTTGCTGTGATCACTTTAGGGAGCAATTCAGTCATAAATTAAACTTTTAATAAAAATGGGAGCAGGGCAACGGGAAGGGTTTGGAGCTGCAGGAATAGGAAAAACAAAAAGAAAACTGGGACGATGCAATTCCACTCCCAAAATTCCCAAACTGAGCCATAAATCCCCAATTTCCCAACTCTTTTTTGATCTCAGGTTTAGCAATGCCAGAGTCCCCTGTGGAAGAAAATTCCAGCTGGTTTTGCTGCTCTGCAAGGAGAAGTGAAGGAGTTTTCCTCTGAAAAAACCAAAATTCCTCTTGGAATTAGGACTTGATGTCCAAGAGGATTCACGTGGGGCCGGGGATTCACCACGCCAGGGATTCACCATTTATATCCAGAATTTCTCCTCTCTCCTTGTTCCCCTCCCATCCCAACGTTTTTTTTTTGGAGGAATCACAGGTTGGGAATTTTATTTCCGTGTGGATTTTTAACAGATTTTTAAATTCCCACCCCAGAACAAACGGCAGGAAGGAGCTGCCAGCTTTTTCAGGAATTCCCACGCAGGCAGGGCAGGAATTTCTGGTGTTTTCCTTAAATACCTCGGTGTTTGCAAGCTTTAGCAGATCTTTCCAGCAGGTGGCAAAGGATTTATTCCTGGATTTTTCTTCACCCACTTCCCTGCTTTGCCTTCCCAATCCCGGGTTTCCAGAACCAGGAGAATCTTGGAGCTGCAGCTTTGGGATCAACAATTTTCCAGAAAAAAAATGAAGGCAGAATTCCTGCCTCTTCTCCCAGTTTTTGCTCCAAGCCCGTCCTAATTTTGTTTATTTTCTGGAATTTAAGTCAGGAATACCCAGAAGCTTCCTTGGGTTTTCCCATCCTGCAGCCACTTCAGGGTTATTTCCATGGAATTATTTCCATGGAATTATTTCCCATGGGATCCCTGCTTTCCCCAGAACCAGGAGAATCTTGGAGCTGCAGCTTTGGGATCAACAATTTCCTGGAAATCAGGACAGGAATGAGCAGAATTCCTGCCTCTTTTCCAAATTTTTGCTCCAAGCCACTCCCAATTCTGCTTTATTTTCTGGAATTGAAATCAGGAATGTCCAGAAGCTTTCATGGCTCTTGGATTTTCCCAACCAGATCGTCCTTCAGCCACTTCAGGGTTATTTCCATGGGATTATTTCCATGGGATTCCTGGGATTTTGTAAAGTTTTCTGCTTTTTGATGATGGGAAACAGAACCCAGGGAAGATGGATGGATCTCCCCAGAATCACCCGGGATTTTGGTGGATTTTCCCAGCTTTCCTTTCTCTTTTAGTGGAGAAAATTCCCTGATTTTGCCACAACTGAAACGAATCCACCCCCCCCCAAAAAAAGCCTTTTTTTTTCACCCTAAAAATTCTTCCACTCACCCCAAACTCCTTCACACGAGGGGAAAATCTGGGATTTGCCAGCGGAGCAGAACAAATTCCACAAGATTCCAGAGGCTGGGCTGGGTCTATTTTTAATCTCCCTCATTTCAAAAATGTGGGGTAAAAGACCCTTTTTTGGGGGGTAAAAAGGAAGCATTAAAATGTTATTTTTAGTACCCAGGGGTGGATTTGGTTGGAGAATTCCATCTTTCTTTATTTCCAAGAGGGATTTCAAGGATGTTTCCCAAAAATTGGGAATGGGGGAAGCAGAGTCATATCAGAGCTCCCAAAATACAAAAAAATCTCATTTTTTTGTGCCCTGGGAAGAAGCAGGAGAGGGGTTTGCTCCTGGAATTCTTTCTTCCAGCAGATCTTTCCCAAGTGCATTCCACAGGGATCATTAGGAAAAGGCTGATATTCCCAGAATTCTGATCCCAAGAGCTTTGGGTCCTTATGGATAAAACAATTTTTATTCATTTTGGAGGGTTTTTATTTCCATAAATGATTTTGATAAAACCTGGGCATTGTTGTCTTCCCAAGGCAGGAATGTTCACCAGAGAAAATATTCCCAAAAATCAGCATTTGCAATTCCTGAGGAGAAAAGCAGGAATCCTTTTCCTCCAGGGAATTCTGGGAGCCCCTTTCCCTTCCTGACCCTTTCCTTAACTTTATTCAGAGTCTGGCATGGTAGAAAATGTATTTCCAGGGATTTCACCACCTTTTGGAGGTGCTGGAAAGAAGAAAAAAAAAAAAATAATGAGATTTTTCACAAGTTCCAGTTCGGCTTTGTCTGGGAGAACAATCCAAGGATATCAGGAATTGTCAGGATTTGAATGGATTTATTCAAACCTGGTGTGAAAAACCATTTCAGTGCTGGTGGTTGGCACCTCAGCCACAATCCACGATTTTTAGGGGACAATTCCACCCGGGAATGACTCACTGGAAGCAATTAGAAGTGTCGGGCTTGTCTGGAGGTGGGGAATTTTAATGGGATTTTAAAGTGGGTTCAGTGGGAACGGAGCAGGAATAAGGCACTGCTGTGTTTCGGGATCAGCTTTCCCCGCGGAATTCTGGGGATTGGAAACCACGGAATTCAGGCTGGAATAAATCCCCGCTGGGAGTGGGAGCTGCGGGGGGAAATGAGGCCCAAAAAAAAAGGAATTTTTGGTGCGTTGCGAGCCCGTGCAGCACCACGGAGAGCGGCAAACCACGAACCCGTCCCCTCCAAGGACGGGGAATTTGGGCGGGTGGGAGGAACAGGAAAATAAAGCTGATAAGGGTCACAGATAAGGGAAATCCTTTTCTAGAGGCTCTTCCACCCTAAAGCGGATTTAATTCTTGTTTTAGGCTTGGTTTTGAACGCTCTTTTAAGGCTTGACTTTAACTGATAAGAGGTGGAGGAACAGGAGAATAAAGCTGATAAGGGTTGAAGACAAGATAAATCCTTTTCCAGAGGCTCATCCATCCCAAAGTGGATTTAATTCCTGTTTAAGGCTTGACTCCGAGTTTAGCTCATATGAGGCTGGAGGGACGGGAAAATAAAGCTGAAAAGGCTTTAAAAAGGTCACAGATGAGAGAAATCCTTATCCAGAGATTCACCCATCCCAAAGTGGATTTAATTCTTGTTTAAGGCTCAACTTTTGAGCATTCATTTAAGGCTCGACTTTGAGTTTAACTCATGTAAGGCTGAAGGAACAGGAAAATAAAGCTGGTAAGGGTTGAGCACAAGATAAATCCTTTTCTAGAGCCTCACCCATCCCAAAGTGGATTTAATCCGTATTTTAGGCTTGGCTCTGAGCACTCATTTAAGGCTCGACTTTAACTCATGTAAGGCTGAAGGAACAGGAGAACAAAGCTGATAAGGGTTGAGCACAAGATAAATCCTTTTCCAGAGGCTCATCCATCCCAAAGTGGATTTAATCCGTATTTTAGGCTTGGCTCTGAGCACTCATTTAAAGCTCGACTCTGAGTTTAACTGATATGAGGCCAGAGGATCCACTGGCAGGGATCCAGGGCAGCCACAGCTGCTCTGGGAATTCCATTCCAGCCAGGAATTCCCTCCCAAAATCCCATCCATGCCTGACTCCGGCGGTGGGAGCCGTTCCCTGTGTCCTGTCCCTCCATCCCTCGGGAATGTTCCTCTCCACCTTTCCTGGAGCTCCCTCAGGCCCTGCAAGGCCACTCTGAGCTCAGCCCAGAGCTCCTCCTGCCCAGGCTGAACATTCCCGGCTCTCCCAGCCCTTCCCTGTTGCTCATCCCGATTTTTGCTCCGTGGGGAACAGCTGGGAAGTCACGGAAAGAAAACCGAATTCCCAACCAAGCTGCAAATTCCAAGCCCAGCTTCCCTCCAGGCGCTGAATCCAAGCTTTTGGCTTCCTTCTCCGAGGGGAACAATCCAGCTGGGAATATCTTCCCAGAAAAATAAAAATTAATAAAATAAAATAAAAATAAAAATAAAAATAAAAATAAAAATAAAAATAAAAAAGCAAAAATAAAAAAGAATAAGAATAAGAATAAGAATAAGAATAAGAATTAAAATAAAAATAAAAATAAAACAAAAATCAAGATCAAAATCAAGCTAAAAAAGCAAACATAAAAATAAGAATAAAAATAAGAATAAAAATAAGAATAAAAATAAAAATAAAAATAAAACCACAAATAAAAAAAAAAACCACAAATAAAAATATAAAAATAAAAATAAAAATAAAAATAAAAATAAAAATAAAAATAAAAATAAAAATAAAAATAAATCTTTCTGTTGGAGATGGAATTCCTGGGAGAAGGAAAAGCTGGGATCCAAGGGCCGTGGCTGGAGGTGGTGATGGAAATCTGTGGATATCTCCGGAGCAGGGAGCAGCAGCAAACACATCCATTTATTTCTATGGCAACAGAATAACTCAGGGCTCAGCAGAGCCCAAATCTCAGCTGGCCCTGGAAACTCCAAGGGATGATTCCCACTCTGATCCCTGATTTTCCCAGCAATTCCCAGAGCTCTCAGCCCGTTCATCTCCTTTTCCTCAGGCCGGTCGAGTTAAAAATCAGTGTTTAAAATCCTTAGAGGAAAACGTGGTGGGAATTCCAGGCAAAGGCTGGGATTGAGTCTCAGGAGCTGGGATTGGATCTCAGGAGCTGGGATTGGATTTTAGGAGCTGGGGTTGGATCCCTCAGGAGCTGGGATTGGATTTTAGGAGCTGGGATTGGATCCCTCAGGAGCTGGGATTGGATCTCAGGAGCTGGGATTGGATCTCAGGAGCTGGGATTGAGTCTCAGGAGCTGGGATTGGATTTTAGGATCTGGGATTGGATCTCAGGAGCTGGGGTTGGATTTTAGGAGCTGGGATTGGATCCTTTAGGAGCTGGGATTGGATTTTAGGAGCTGGGATTGGATCTCAGGAGCTGGGATTGAGTCTCAGGAGCTGGGATTGGATCTCAGGAGCTGGGATTGGATTTTAGGAGCTGGGATTGGATCTCAGGAGCTGGGATTGGATTTTAGGAGCTGGGATTGGATCTCAGGAGCTGGGATTGGATTTTAGGAGCTGGGGTTGGATTTTAGGAGCTGGGATTGAGTCACTCATTGACTGAAATGCTGTGTCTGGCAGGGATTGGGATCTTCCCAAGGCCATCCTGCACTTTGGGGAATTCTGTGGGAATGAGGAATGGACAAATCTCCAGCCCCAACCCTCTGTGTAACCAGGAACTGCTTCCCTCTTTTCCAAAGCCTCCAACTCGATTTTTTTTTTTTTTTTTTTTTTTTAATATAAAGCTGCTCCTTCACCACTTGGGATGGTTTTGATTCCGTCCATTCCCAGCCTGGCCAGGCTCTGCAGATTTCTCCTCATTTCCACGCTGCTTCCATTGGGTTTGACCTTATTCCTCTGCTGGATGTGAAAATTCCGTGTCAAACCCTTCCCATCCAATCCATTTTCGGAGCAAAGGCTCCCAGAACTGGGAGCAAGCCAAGGACCTTCTGCTCCTCGGACCCTCTGCTGTTCTGAGGTTTAAAGGGATCTTGATTTAATTACTCCAGTCCTTAATCAGAATCAATCCAGCCCTAAGGATTCAATTCCAGCATTCCCACCCAGTTCCAGGCAGGCTTGGGCCCGAGTCTCTCCTGGAGGTGATTCCACACCCCTCGTTCCTCCCCACCAGCTCCTTAATGCCAACTCCACTGGGAAAAGCTCCTGCCATGGGTTCTCCAGGAGTTCTTCCCTCTAAAATTATGGATTTGCCCACAGTGAATTTTTAGATCAACGATTCCAGAACCTGGGAGCAGCCCAAGGATCTTCTGCTCCTCTGTGTCTCTGCTGGTCTGAGGCTTAAAGGGATCTCGATTGTCCTGTTCCAGTCCTTAATCAGGGTAAGCTCCAATTCCAACATTCCCATCCAATTCCAGCCAGGCTTGGACCCAAATCTCTCCTGGAGATGATTCCACACCCCTCATTCCTCCTCCTTAATGCCAACCTCCACTGGGAAAAGCTGCTGCCAAAGTTCTCCAGGAGTTTCTCCTTCTAAAAATACGGATCCAGCTCGTCCCTGCTGCCTCAGGCAGATTCCAAAGGCAGGAGGAGCCTCCCGAGCTCCTGTCCCCGAAGCCCCCCCGTGTCACACTCGCAGGAGTTGAGCTGGGCTGGTGCCAGGACGTGTGGCAGCATTTCCCCACCCTCAGCATTCCCGGGGGAAAACCCATCCAGGGATCGTGCCGGGATCTGGAATTGCTGGGTGGGGCAGAAGAAGGAGGCTTGGAGCCGAATTAGGGGGATCTGGGAGGGGTTTGGACACGGATCATGGAATCCTGGGGTGGGGCGGGTTGGAAGGGAGCTCAGGGGTCATCCCAGAGTGGGATTGCATCCTGAAATTTGGGAATATCCCCAGGAGAGAGACTCCACACCCTCTGTGGGATCTGCTCAGGGCTGGGCACTGCCCAGGGCAGCAGTTCAGGGCGAATTCCTGGGGTCAGCCCCTGCACGTTCCTCTGGAGCAGAGCCCTCCCTGCAGGACAGGGACACACAGGGACACACAGGGACAGACAGGGACACACAGGGACACACAGGGACACACAGGGACACCCAGGGACACCCAGGGACAAACAGGGACAACCAGGGACAGACAGGGACAGACAGGGACAACCAGGGATAGGCAGGGACACACAGGGACAGACAGGGACAGACAGGGACAGGCAGGGACAAACAGGGACACACAGGGACACACAGGGACATCCAGGGACACCCAGGGACATCCAGGGGCACCCAGGAACCCATGGGGACACCCAGAGACATTCAGGGACAGACAGGGACACCCAGGGACACACAGGGACAGACAGGGACAACCAGGGATAGGCGGGGACAGACAGGGACATCCAGGGGCACCCAGGGGCACCCAGGAACCCATGAGGACACCCAGAGACACCCAGGGACAACCATGACAGATAGGGACACCTGGGGACACCCAGGGACACCCAGGGACACCCAGAGATCCACGGGGACACCCAGGGACACCCAGGGACACCCAGGGACAACCAGGGACACCCAGAGATCCACGGGGACACCCAGGGACACCCAGGGACACCCAGGGATCAATGGGGACACCCAGGGACACCCAGGGACACCCAGGGACACCCAGGGATCAATGGGGACACCCAGGGACACCCAGGGACACCCAGGGACACCCAGGGATCAATGGGGACACCCAGGGACACCCAGGGACACCCAGGGACACCCAGGGACACCAGGGCTGAAGGCCCCTCTCAGCTGGGGCTCCTCTCAAGGCAGAACAGCCCCAGCTCCCTCAGCCTCTCCCGGGCACGGAGCTGCTCCAGCCCTTCCTCATCCTCACGTCCCCCCAGGAGCTCCTGTCCCTGCTGTGCTGGGAGCCAGAGCTGGACACAGCAGCCCGAGGTCACTCCTTGTCCTGCTGGGAATGCTCTTCCCAGCCCACCCCACCATCCCATTGTCCTTCCCGGCCAGGAGGACACGCACAAAGAGCAGAACCAGCCCGAATCCCTCATTTTGAGGCTTTTATCTCCATCTCAGCTCCCCTTCCTCTCCGCTGCGTCAACGTAAAAAAATGTCACAAGCGCACGGAGCGTCAAATATTGCATCCAGCAAAAGGAGAGGCACAGAAAAATTCAAAGGAGAAGAAACTCTCCCATCCCTGTGGGGTGCTGTCCCCGTGCCACCAAAGGTCTCTGTGCCACCCATGGGTGCCAGGAGCTCTTTTCCCTGTGCTCTTTGCCCTCTGCCCGGGGGAATCGGGCACTGAAATCAGGATTGCAGGGAATGCTCTCCCGGGCTTTGTGTTCCCTCCATTCAGCCCCAACACGGCGCTGTTGGCTCGAGTGGGTAAAGAATTGAACCAGCCTTGAGAGCTTTTGAATATCCTGCCTGTCTCCCAGCACAGATCCCGGTAAAATTCCTTTTTTCCCAGAGTGTTTATTTACAGGAAAAGCGCTGCTTTCTTCAGGGCAACTTAGGCACCACCGTGTTTATCCAGCAACATTTTCCCTAGCACAAACCGCCAATAAATTCTAATAAAATAAAGGTAATTCCTTTAAATTAACCCCATTTGGCTTCAAGCTGCCGTTCCCGGCGGGATCACTGCTGGGCAATAAATTGTGGGCATTTTCTGGGCGTCTTTGCCGAGCAGGTGATCCGAAGCTCCTCTCCTTGGCTGTTTGTCATGCCAAACTCTATTTTTATCAGATGACTCTTCCCATTGTCATGGCGAGAGCAGGCTGGAGTCTCACTCGCATTTAGCAACCCATGCCCATAAATACATCAGCAGATTGAATTCCAGCCTGACATGCCAGCAGCAGCTCTGCCTCGCTGTTTTTCCCCCACCCCGTGTTCACACGTCTGACTCAAGCACCAGCTCTAATTGAAAAGCCTCAACAGAGGATTAAGATCAGATCCATTATTATGAGCGCGATGCTCTGTGCATGCTGATGAGGAGGGGCTGAGCTCGGAGCTGCTCTGAGCCCCCCAAGCTGCCCAGAAATTGGGGAGAAAACGCTTGAGGTGGCGCTGGGAGTGATGTTTGAGCGTGTGACAGCACAGGGAGGGTGCGGGGAAGGAGTGGGGAGAGCTCTGCCTCACTTTTATCGCACTTGTTGCATCGCAAAATACTCAAAACCCCAAACACTTCAGCCCCTTCCTGCCCAGCAGCACCCCGGGGAGCTGAGGAGGGAGCGAACCCAATGCCGGGCTCCCGTCGCAGCCTGGATTTTCAGCCCCCATCTTCCCACCAGGGAGCGATTTTCGGGCCTGACTCGGAGCCAGCTGGAGGAAAACCTCCCCGCATGGGATCCCGCTCTGCGGGGAGAGGCGCGATGCGACCTCGGCACTCGGGCTCCCCTTCTGCCAGGGACAGGGGCGCGAAGCCGGAGCCCCGCGGGTGTCGGAGCGCTCCCGCTGCCCCCAACCGCACCCCGGGCTCGGCTGCCGCCTTTGGGGGTCGGGAGGGGCTCGCTGGCAGCCTGCGGGGGGATTTGGAGGATTTCTCGGGGCTGGACAGGAGCTGGAGCAGGGGGAAATGCGGCTCTTCCCCTCCCGGCTCAAGCCCCGGGGCCGCGGGAGCGGCAGAGCCGGGATGGGGACGGGGAACGGGGATGGGAGAACGGGGATAGGGATGGGGGGAACAGGAATGGGGGAACAGGGATGGGGATGGGGGTGGGAGAACAGGGATGGGGAATGGGGATGGGGATAGGGGAACAGGGATGGAGGGACAGGGATGGGGGAAGAGGAATAGGGCTGGGGAACAGGGATGAGGGAGTGGGGATAGGGATGGGTAGACAGGGGTGGGGAGAGGGGAACAGGGACGGGGAGTGGGGCAGAGGCATGGAAAAGGGGACAGACATGGGGAGGGGGACACAGGCATGGGGAGGCGGCACAGACGTGGGAAAGGGGACAGACAGGAAGAGGTGGCACACACGCGAGCGGGTGGCACACACATGGGGAGGCGGCACACACGCACTCGCGGGGGCACCGGCGGGCACAGCCTCCCTGCGCTCCCGCTCCCCGCAGCAGCCGCTGCCAGCCCCAGCCCAAGTTGCCGAGCAGGGGGCGGCCCCAGGGCTGCGGCACCCCCGGCCCCTCCGAGCCCCGTGGCTCCTCCCGGGGGAGCGGCCAGCGCGGGGAGCGCTCCCGGCGCGGCTGCGGGAGCGGCAGGCTCCTGCTCCAGCGGGAGAGCAGCCCTGGAGCCGCAGGTAACCACGGCCGGGAGCCGGGAACGCCGAGCCGGGATGCGGGGAACGGGAGCGATCGCTGCGGGCAGGGAGGATGGGCACGGGGCGGGGGGGGGATCCGCAAACCCCGCTTGGGGGGGCTGGCTGGGGTGAAGGAGGCAGCGGAGCCGTCGGTCCCGCTTGTGGAGACACCGAATTTGCCCTTCTGAGGGGGGGGTTTGGTGCTGGAGCGACTCCATCCTGGGTGGGGGGTGGCGAGGGGGACCCTCTGGGCAGTGATGTGACCCTGTCCTGGCTGGGGGTGCCCGGGAAGGACCCTCTGGGCAGTGGGGTGACAATCCTGGCTGGGGGTGCCCGGGAGGGACCCCCGGCCGTGGGGACGATGCCGCGTTTGAAGCAGGAGCAGCCTGAGCGCGGCTTTGGAGCTGGGAAGGGACGCGAGAGGCACCAGCGGGCACAGCCCGGGGCCGCTGTCACCCCGGGGATGTGGCAGAGCCCCGGACGGGGCTCAGGGAGCGAGCAGAGCCCTGGGATAAAGCACGGCACGGAGCGCAGGGGGTGCGAGCTGCTCCGGGGGGGGGGGGGGGCAGCGAGCACAGATGTCAAGGTCAAGGTGACATGGGGGGGGGTCAGGCCAAGGTGACATTGGGGGGGTCAGGATGGGGCCTGGGAGCAGCTCTGGCTGTCCCTGGGCTGGCTCCCTGCAGCTCCCAGCCCCGGAGCCCAGAGCCTGGCATGGAAGAGCAGGGCAGGAACAGCCGGGCTCAGGCGCTTTGGGCTCAAGCAGAGACTTTTGTAGCTCTGGGGAGGAGGGGACCCCCCGGTGAAACCCCACAGCCGCCCCCAGGGTGCTGGGACCAGTCTGGGGGTGCTTGAGGGACCCCCCAGCTCCTGGGGACAGCCACCAGGGCTCGGTGGCTGCAGTGGAGCTGCACTGCTGGAGTGGGACGGATCCAAGCCAGACACCCCAAATCCTGGAATTTCCCACCTGGAGCTGCTGTTCCTGAGCTCCTTCCACCGCGGGGCCTGGGGCTGTTCCTGCTCTCCCTCAGCCTGGGAGCAGCCCCAGGCTGGAATTAGCGCTCCTGCACCGATCTGGAACATCCCTGGAATCTCTGCGTTTCCCTGGACTGCAGAGAGGAAGGGCAGAACAGAAACCTTTGGGGAAACCCCTGGGTTTGGGGCTGTGCTGGAGCTGGAGCTGGGCTTGGGAGCTCCACCCCAGCCCCACTGCCCGGTGGGGGAACAGAGATGGAGCTCCACACCTTGCTCTGCCTGGAGCAAACCCAGCCTTAAATCTGGGACCAAACCCAGCTTAAGTCTGGAATGAAATCCACCTTAAATCCAGGAGCAAACCCATCTTAAATCTGGGAGCAAACCCATCTTAAATCTGGGAGCAAACCCATCTTAAATCAGGAAGCAAATCCATCTTAGATCAGGAAGCAAACCCAGCCTTAAATCTAGGACCAAACCCAGTTTAAATCTGGGACCAATCCCACCTTAAATTAGGGAGCAAACCCATCTTAAATCTGGGACCAAACCCATCTTAAATCTGGGAGCAAACCCAGTTTAAATCCAGGAGCAAACCCAGTTTAAATCTGGGAGAAAACCCAGTTTAAATCCAGGAGCAAACCCAGTTTAAATCTGGGAGAAAACCCAGTTTAAATCTGGGACCAAACCCAGCTTAAATCCAGGAGCAAATCCAGTTTAAATCTGGGACCAAACCCAGTTTAAATCCCGGAGGAAACCCAGTTTAAATCCCGGAGGAAACCCATCTTAAACCTGGGACTAAACCCAGCAGCATTTGCCTTCCACGAGTGTTGGTGAGGCAGGAGCAGCTGAGCCCTAGTGAGTAATCCCCAAGCACGACTTAAACGTGTTTGGGGAGAGAAAAAAAAAAACCGATTCAGCCAAGATTTGGGTTTATGGGTTGTTTCAGGAGTTGTTTGCTCCTCAAAAATAGGAGCAGCTTCTCAAGGTGCTCTGGGAAACCCTGGGATGAGCTGAGGGGTAACAAGGTGGTGCAAATATACAATTTAAAAAGATTTTTTTGGGGTTAAAAGCTGGAAGAAGTCGTTGAACTTGGAATTCAGCTGATGGGTGCTTAGTCCCAGTTCAGAGAGTGGAAGCAGAGGAGCAATTTCATGTGAGAAAGTTTTGTTTTCAGCAGAGAAAAATCCATAATTTGGTTTTTCGGGGCAACAGACGCCCCCTGAGAAGCCTCAAAGGCAGATTTGTTGAAAGTTCCTTTTCAGGAGAATCTGAACGGGTTCCTTGGGCGTTTTTGACTCCGGGCGGTGGGAATGGGAAAAGCGAGGTGTCCCTGCTGCATTGTACAGAACATTTTCACCCCTCAGAGCTGAGGCAGCTCTCAGGGCGATGCTGCCTTTCCCTGCTGCTCCCACCCAGCTTTCCAGGGATTTTTGAGTTATCCCAGAGCTGCTCTGCCTGGTGTCCCCAGCTCCCTCCCTCTCCCGCCTGCTCCATCCGCCCAAACCCAAGGAACGAGGCCCCAGGGGCTCTCTGGGAAGCAGCAGGTGATGGACACTCAGCTCCAAAAGGGAAAAATTACCAAACCCCCAGGGATTTATTGCAGCCAGCTCCACGGGATGGGAGTTCTGCTGCCGGGAGACAATTCCTGGAGAGTTCTCCGGGGGTTTTTCCTCCCAGGACAGTTTGAAAAGGCTGGATTCCCACTGGCTGTGTTATCCCTCATTATCCTGCTGTGCTGGTGCTGCCCTGCTGGTGCTGTAATTCCATTCCCAGCAATTATTGTTGGATGAGAGAGCGACGATTCCAGAGGCAAACAGGCAGCAGGATCCAATCCAGCTTGGAAAATCAGGTTTAATTCCTGCAATTCCTGCCTGATCCCTGCCCCACTCTCATGCAATGTTCTCCATGGAGTTATTTTTGCTTTCCTGCAGTGACCAGAGCCAGGGAAAACTTCAGCCTTGATCTGTCTGGGCATTTTTAATTTGAAATTAAAAATTTTAATTCGATTTTAAACGTTTGTTTTTCCTTAGGTTGGGATGATTTTTCAGTCGCTGTTCTGTTAATCCTTGGGGTTTTTTTTTCACCCAGGTTTATTTAGGAGTTTTCACAAATGTGAAATTCTAGCACCATAACACCTCTGCTATTTATTCCCTGAATTTTTTTGGGAAGCAGGGACAGAGATATATTCAGCTGCTGTGGATGCAGATTTTTTTTCCTGGATGCTGCTCTGTTAAAACTTGGAATTCTATCAGTGATTATTCCAGGTCTACATTCCCAGCTCCTCGATTTTAAGCAGAAAACCCAGAATTTATGGACAATCCCAGGGTGGGGGCTTGGAAATCAAAGGGGAAAAAAAAAAAAAGCTGGATCAGAGAAAAACCCCTGGAGGCGTGTTTGTTACTAATCCCTTAATTAAGAACACCAAACAAGGCTATGAGGGATCAATCAGCGCTTCTTAATTACCTTTAATCATCATCTTTAATCACCCTTTGTGGAGGTTCAGGGTCGTGGTGACAAAAGGAGCTGAGGCCAAATTGTGCCGGTGATGGACAAATTGGGATGGGGGGAAAAATTCCCTGTGCTCCTCCAAGGCAGCCAGGAAAACATGGATTTGCAGCTGGTCAGGGTTTTTGTTTTTTTTTTTTTTTTTTTCCAGGAAAAATCCCGGAATTCTGGTGTCTGCAAGGAAAAGGCTGAGGGAAGCAAAGGTGGAATGGGGCTCTGGGTTTGGTTTGCAGATCTGGGGGACTTTGGGATGTCAAATCCTGGGAATGGGGAATGTCCAGATGGAGAAAATTCCTTCCTGGTGCTGGAAAAGTCAGGGAAGAGTTGGAAGGATTTGCACCAGAGCCTTAGGAAAGGGATTTCCCCTCAGGAAATGCACTGGGACATCCCTGGAATTGTCCACATCCAGGCTGGAGAAATCCGGGATAAAGGGAGGTGCTCATGGATGAGCTTGGAGGTCCCTGCCAACCCAAAGCATTCCAGGGTTCTGGGATTCCCTTCCCAATCCGCTGGGGGTGACAGGGAATGTTGCACAGTTCATCCCACAGAACAGAAATCCCGAGGGGAAGGTGAATATTCCCACAAACCCACGGGAACAGCCCCAAAACGCTGAGGTGACAAAGTGTCCCTGACTCCAGGAAAAGTCCGGCTGGTGAGGGAACCTGGAAGTTCCTCTCTGTTGGAAAATCCAAAAAAATCCAAAAATCCACCAAAAAAAACCCCAAAAATCCGCACCTCTCCATGGAAAGCACACCCAAGTCCTTCATGGAAAACCTCGGGAACGCCAATGGATGGCTGGGAGAGCCCGAGGCCCTCTGCAAACAGGGATTTGGGGCTGGAGGATTCCTCCAGGGGGAGAAGAAATTGGAAGTATCCAAAGAAAAGAGCTCCTCTTCCCAAGGCCTGAACTCCAGCGCTGGTGGAAGGACCAGGAGTGACGTTGTTGTGTAATTCCTCCAGTCCCGAATCCAAGGATTTGCACTGTGGGAAAAGGGACTTTGGAAAATGTGTCCTTGGCCATTTTTTTTTGAGGATAAGCCACCTCCTGACCTTCCCCGCTGAGCTCCAGCCCTGCTTCTTTCCATGCCTTCCCATTTTTTCCAGGCTCAGATGGAATTTTGGGCTTTTTGGGCCCAGCCTGGATGTGCTGAGCTTGTCTGGGAAGAACATTCCCAATCCCAAGGATGCAGCTCCGTGGATATGAGTCTATAAACCCTGCCTGCCCCATCCTGAGTATTTTTCCTTCCTATTCTTCCCTCCAGTGATCCCAGTGGGGTCACAGCAGGAAAATGGGAATTTCCAGACCCGTCCAAGCTGAGAATGAGGGGTCCCAGCTTTGGCTTCTCCCAGGATTCCCCCATAAATAACCTGAGGTTTGCTACAACTCAGCATTTCAAAATAAATCGAGGCTCAGTATTTAAAATTCCACTTTTTCAGCCAGAACTGGACTTTTCCTGTGTTATTCTGTCCAAGCACTGGAGTTTTCCTGTGTTATTTTCTCCAGGCTCTGACCCACTCCTGTTTAATTTATAAGGAGCTCGGCTGAGCTCTGCCTGCAGCGGGATGTTGGGAATTGCAGGGATGCTCCCAACACCTAAACCCCAAATATTCCAGCAGCAGCACATCCAGCTCCTCCTGCCCCATCCCCACGCCCCCGGAGCTCCGGCAGCTCCCTCAGCTCTCCCTGCACTCCTGATTTTCCCCCCTCTGGTGCATCTCCACCCAGCCACGTGAGACACCTACTCCCCATCTGCACGTTCCCAAAGCAGCTCGGCACATTTGTGATTCCTCCCGGGAGCTGCAGGGGCTCCTCCTCTCCCCCAGGTTTTCTCACCCCAGGAGAAAGCCCAGCCACGATGGAGGTGGCTTCGGATTGCTCCTGGAGACAAGGAGCTTTTCCAGCGCCGTGGGCTGGCTGTTTGTGATTCCACACCCAAACCCCCGGATTGTTGTGGGAATCTGATCGACAGGTGATGGCAGCAAAAATCGCTGGGTTTTTCTTCCACCTTCACCAGGATTTGCTGTGGGATTTGGTGCTTTAAGTCTCCGTTTTAAATAGGTGACGTTTCCAAGTTTCTCCACCTGATAAATTGAACCCCACTCCGACAAAAAAAGGTGGAAAAATATTCCTGGGAATCAAGCTCGCCACAGGAAAGGGGCGTTGGAAATTCTCCACCTTTTTCAGAATGGCTGGTAAAATTTATTCCAGCTTCAAATCTGCTCAGCTGTCCTGGAGCTGCCCACTGCAGCTTGGATTTCCTGCAGGAAAAAGGGATTTTTGGGATAAAAAGCAGTTCAGGGTGAGAGGAGAGGATGCAGGAATACAAAAACTAATCTTGAGAGATGGGAAAAAAAAAAGGGATTTATTCCTTCCCCTCTCTGTGCACACACCCTGACCTGGTGGGGAAGATCTCAGACATGATCCTTTCTGTCTTGGAGCTCAGGGCTTTTTTTCCAAGGGTTTTCCATGGTTATGGAAAGTTTTACTTCCTCCCCTGATCCCAGTTCCAACCCCAACACCTTCCACTATCCCAGGTTGCTCCAAGCCCCGTCCAGCCCAGCCTTGGACACTTCCAGGGATGGGGCAGCCACAGCTTCTCTGGGAATTCTATTCCAGAGCCTCTCCACCCTCACAGGGAAAAATCCATCACAGCCACACCCAGCCCTGGATCCTGTGAAAATGAAACAGAACCTGGGATCTGCTGGGATGAGCACGGGGATCCTCCCATTGTGCAAATCCTTTGTTTGGAATTGATCCCATTCCTTGGCTGAATAATCCAATCCCAAATCCCGAATAGAAGAGAAAATGGAAGTGATTGTAGATGTCTGCTTTGAATTCACTCTTCCTGTCTCCCTTTTCCTTGAATTTTTGAATTTTTAAATTTTTGAATTTTTGAGGTTTTGAATTTTTGAACTTTCAAATTTTGAAACTTCTGAATTTTTGAATTTTCAAAATTTTCTAACGTTTGAACTTTCCAATTTTGATTTTTCCTTCTAGGAGCAAGATGCCCGTGAAGTTTAATCTCGCTTAAGAGATTAAAAAAAAAAAAAAACACCACGGAGAGAAAACAAAAGCCCCCATGGATCCTCTGTACTTTCCCAGCACGTTCAGCATGGAAGCCGCTCCCGGCGAGGTGAACTCCTCCCTGCTGCCCAACGCGACGGAGAACGGGACGCTCCCGGAGCCGCCCCCGTTCCAGTACATCCACAAGGTGCTCATCCCCGTCTGCTACCTGCTGGTGTGCGCCGTGGGGCTGAGCGGCAACGCCCTGGTCATCTACGTGGTGCTGCGCCACGCCAAGATGAAAACGGTCACCAACATCTACATCCTCAACCTGGCCGTGGCCGACGTGCTCTTCATGCTGGGCCTGCCCTTCCTGGCCACCCAAAACGCCATCTCCTACTGGCCCTTCGGCTCCTTCCTCTGCCGCCTGGTGATGACCGTGGACGGCATCAACCAGTTCACCAGCATCTTCTGCCTGACGGTGATGAGCATGGACCGCTACCTGGCCGTGGTGCACCCCATCAAATCCACCAAGTGGAGACGCCCCAGGGTGGCCAAGCTCATCAGTGCCACCGTCTGGACCTTCTCCTTCTTGGTGGTGCTGCCCGTGATCATCTTCTCGGACGTGCAGGAGGACTTCCAGACGTGCAACATGAACTGGCCGGAGCCGGTCAACGTCTGGTCGGCGGCGTTCATCATCTACACCTCGGTGCTGGGCTTCTTCGGCCCCTTGCTGGTCATCTGCCTGTGCTACCTGCTGATCGTGGTCAAGGTCAAGTCCTCGGGGATCCGCGTGGGCTCCACGCGGCGCCGCCGGTCGGAGCGGAAGGTCACCAGGATGGTGGTGATCATCGTGGTGGTCTTCGTGTTCTGCTGGCTGCCCTTCTACACCATGAACATCGTCAACCTGATCCTCATCCTGCCCGCCGACCCCGTCCTGGAGGGGCTCTACTTCTTCATGGTGGTGCTGTCCTACGCCAACAGCTGCGCCAACCCCATCCTCTACGGCTTCCTCTCCGACAACTTCAAGCAGAGCTTCCAGAAGGTTCTCTGCCTCCGCAAGGGCGATGGGGCGGAGGATGGAGACCCCGTGGAGCACAGGCAGGAGAACAGCAGCCGCCTGCAGGAGTCCATGCTGACCCACAGGAACGCGGAGTTCAACGGGCACATGCAGACCAGCAAGGTCTGAGGGCGTGGCCCGGCACTGCGGAGTCCCCTGGAGGACTTGGGGGACTTCAAGGGTCACGCGGAAGGGAAACGTGGGAGCCCCAGAAGCTCCAAGAAATGTCCACAGAGGGCTCTTCCCTGCTTTTCCCAGCTGGAGGTGCCAAGCTCTCGTGGCGTCCTGCTGGATCCGACGTCTGGGACCACTTTGGGTCCTTCGGGGAATGGTTTCCAGGCTTTGTACCCCTCTAGTGATGCAAGCCAACACTAAGCCAGCTCTAATTCCCTTGTTAAGCTTGGTTTAAGGCTGCTTTGCACTGCTGGGATCAGCTCCGAGCAGCAACCAGCTCAGCTGTTTGGATCTTTGGGAATTCTTCAAGGGGATTTCTGAAAGGAAAATGAGATTTCTTCAGAGTTTCATGCAAAAAAAGGCACCAGCACCGCTCTGGGAATGGGATCTGATGTGCTGGGTGCTGCCTTTGCTTTGTTTTCCTGTCATTAACCCATCCCAGGGAGCCAGAACAGCCAGGAACCCTTCACACACAGCCAGAAAGGATTTTCTGGAGATTAGGAAAAGGATTTTTTCCAGATCAGGAAAACATTCTGGAAAGGAATGAATGTAGCCATGAGACTTCCACCTTCCCACCCCACGAAATGTGCCGTGACCCCGTTGTTGTGATGTCAGTGCTGATGGCCGTGGGCTCCTGGGGAGACTTTGTGTCCATTCCTTGGTTCTGAGTGTAACTCTGGACTCAACACTCCATTTCCAGAAATTAAACCCAGCTCAGTCCCCTCTGAGTGTAAATCTGGACTCAAAACTCCGTTTCCAGAAATTAAACCCAGCTCAGTCCCCTCTGAGTGTAAATCTGGATTCAAAACTGCGTTTCCGGAAATTAAACCCAGCTCAGTCCCCTCTGAGTGTAAATCTGGATTCAAAACTCCATTTCCAGAAATTAAACCCAGCTCAGTCCCCTCTGAGTGTAAATCTGGATTCAAAACTGCGTTTTCAGAAATTAAACCCAGCTCAATCCCCTCCTGACTGGTGCAGTTGCCAGGGGTTGTTTGCGCCTCGATCCTGGAGGTTTTTCCCAACCTTAATGATTCCATAATTCCATTTATTCTCTTGGATGTGACACTCCCAAAGTCAGGAACTCACTGGACACACCGAGACACAAGCACAGGATGCACCCGGAGCCTGGCTGGGACCACGAGTAATTTACTCCCAGGTTTCTCCCAGTAGCAGGCAGTGCTCACCTGCCCTACAGCACATTCCAAATCCCAGCACAGCCAGGTTAAACTGATTAATTAATAAAATTAACTTTTCCCGTAGGTTTGGTGTGAGCTGGGCTGTGATTCCCTCAGTTTTCCACCTGAAATGATTCGTCCTGGAAGCTCCCGAGTGGGAAATCACTGGAAAGCTCAAGGTCGGGGCAGGAAAATCTGCCTTGGAAAGAAAAAGGACTTTAAAAAATTCAGATTTCTGGGAAGGAGCTAAACCCTGACTTGGGCAGAGCAAAGAGCATTTCTCCCCTCTTTCCATGGGGTTTGATCAAATCCTTGGAATTAACCAAGGGAGGTTTTATCCGGAGGGAACAGACCCTGGAAAAGAGGTGGGTGAACCTTGGACCGATCCCACCTCTTTTCCTGCCCCCTCGGATCAGGATGGGGATCCCAATTCCCAGAAAACAGAAATTCCAGCCAGCCCATCCAACATTCCCCTTGGTATTGCTGCAATCCATCATGTTTAAGGAGCAAATTTAGGAAAGCTCTGAATGCCCCATTTCCCAGGACAATTCCCTTTCCAACCAGCAGCTCCCTGGGGAATTCGGTGCCATGGGAATGCTGCTTTGGAAGAGTTGTTTCTTTTTCCTGGCCCAAGGAATTTTGTTCTGGGAGCAGCTCCTGCAGATCATCTCTCCCAGTGCCACTCAGCCTTTGCTCCACCCTGAGGAAAAATCTTTCCTCAGACCTGCCCTGTGCCTTAGGAAGCTCCGCTGGCTTTTCCCTGAATCCCAAACGCCGTTCCTGGGCTTCTCCTGGCAGCTTGGCAGTGGAATTTTGAGGAGCCAGCTGAGCTGCCAACGTCCCTGCACACATTCCATCAAAACATGTCATCCTTCCACAAAGACTGACAAATTCCCGGGAAAATCTGTCCTCCCAGCCAGCCCTTCCCAGGAAGCTCCAGACAGCATCGACACTCCCCAGATCCCTTTTTTTTCCACACGTTCCAACCCCAATCCCTCAGCCCCAGGGATTGAGTGACATTTTTAATACCTCGACAGACAATCCTTCCAAATTCCAGCTTATTCAGCTTTTCCTTTGATTCATCCAAGGATTCCGAATGATGGCTCTGCTCTGCTGGAAAAAAAAAAAAAACAAAAAAACAAACCCACCCACGGGAAGATCATGGAAAATTTGCCTGGTGCCCATCTGACCTTCAGGAGGTGGAAAAATCATTTGGATAAAATAAAATTTAAATAAAATAATAAATAAAAAATAAACTGGAATTTCTGGTTCAGGCTCCAGCTATGAATATTCAGTGAGATCCATGGAATAAAGGGAATTCCAGCTGCTGGATACCAAAGGATGTGAGGGAAGGGTGTGTGGAAAAATCCACCAAGCAACCTTTGGGATACAGGAGCAGCTTCCTTCAGGGATTCATTTTTTATTCCATGAAAAAATGGGTTTGACTGAGGGAGGGAAATCATGGATTCGGTTTGGACAAGTGGCATTGGGAGACAGCAACTCCAAAGGGCAGATTCCAGGTGGGCATCCCGGAGGAACTGGGATTAATGGGCTTCACTGGGCACTTCCCGGGTTTCAGCAGGGTCACCATGGAATCCTCGGGCTTTGGGATCTCTCCTGGCTGCTCCCCAAGGGAGGAAAGACCCAGGGAAGTGCCTGGAGTGTGGAATTTATCCCGGGATTTATCAATGGATTGATGTTGGAGTAAGAGCAGGGCATGGAATTTTTGCGCCTTCCCTCTTTAACTCCCAGTTAAACTCCCAGGGTTCCAGGTTCCAGGGATGGGATTATCCCTGGCATCCAAACATTCCCTGTGCCACAAAGTCCTTGATCCATCAGCAGCATCCTTAAATCCTACAAATCCCAGTTTCCAGTGCCTTTCCCTGCTCCTTGGAACTGCAGCCGAGGCAGGAGCGGCTGATTTCATTCCCTGATTTATTCCCAGGATATTTTATCCAGCTCCAGCCCCTCGCTCACCTGGAATGCCTCAGCTGCTCTCCTCACCCCGCTCCTGGTTTTCCCGGGCCGTTCATTCCCGCCCGTTTGGGTGTTGTTTGGAGAGCTCCATGGAAATCCGGCGCTGTTGCCATGGGATGGGCGGCGCTCCGGGGTTTCTGTGTTCCCTCTCCCTTTAACACTTAATCCTCCCTATCTGCCCATCATTCCCTGGAAAGTCACGGAAGGTGAAGCTGTCCCCGCTGGCTCCCTGCTCCTGAGCCTTTAAGCCCTGGATCCCGTTCCTGACCTCGAGCCGGGAGTCATCCCAAATATTGGATGTATCCCATTCCCCCAGCCTGGGATGAACCCGCTTTTCCCAACAGGAAAAGCAGCAGCCCTTGGGAAAAGCTGGGAATGAGCAATCCTGGCCCGTGGGGGTGGGAGGTAACACAGGAATTTCCGTGGGGATTTCACCCTGGATGCAAACACAGCCCAGGCCTGGAAGTGCAGTGACCTGGGAATTATCAGGGAAGAGTTTTCCCTTCGCCTTCCATGGAGCACCTCTGCTGGCTGGATTTGGGGTTTATAATCCTGGTTTAATCCCTCTGGGATGGGAGATCCAGGACTGCAGCCCCCACTGCTCCAGAGGATCCCTATTTCATATTCCAGAGGGAGATTTGGGCCTTTTCCTCTCCCTGCTCCAGAGGTGAATCCCACCACGGCTTTCTCTGGAGAATCTGGTGGAAAAAAATAAAGGATAAAACCCCCTCCAAGGCCTCAATGAATTTATGCATTCCTGGCTTTTCCCAGCAAAACAAAGAATCACGGAATGCTTTGGACTGGGAGCGACTTCGAGCTCATCCCATTCCAACCCCTGACATGGGCAGGAACAATTTCCACAATCCCAGGGAGCTCCAAGCTCTGGCCTTGGGCACTTCCAGGGGTGGGGCAGCAATCCTGGGCACAATTCCTGCACCCAGGAGGCACAACAGAGCCAGGCACCACAAATCCCATATACAATTCCTGCTTCCAAGGGCCAGGCAGCACAAATCCCATACACAATTCCTGCACAATTCCTGCTTCCAAGGGCCAGGCAGCACAAATCCCATACACAATTCCTGATTCCAAGAGCCAGGCAGCACAAATCCCATACACAATTCCTGCACAATTCCTGCTTCCAAGGGCCAGGCACCACAAATCCCATACACAATTCCTGCACAATTCCTGATTCCAAGGGCCAGGCAGCACAAATCCCATACACAATTCCTGCTTCCAAGGGCCAGGCAGCACAAATCCCATACACAATTCCTGCTTCCAAGGGCCAGGCAGCACAAATCCCATACACAATCCCATACACAATTCCTGCTTCCAAGGGCCAGGCAGCACAAATCCCATACACAATTCCTGCACAAATCCTGCTTCCAAGGGCCAGGCAGCACAAATCCCATACACAATTCCTGCACAATTCCTGCTTCCAAGGGCCAGGCAGCACAAATCCCATACACAATTCCTGCTCCACCGGAGGAGAAGCGTTGGCTCCGGGAGCCGTGGTGACAGCAGCTCCCCTGGGCAGGGTAATTAATTAATTATGCATTCCCAGAATTAATGAGAGCATCCTGTTTGCATCCCTGTCCCGTTTTTCCACAGATTCCAGCCCCATATGCCGGGTGCCAGACAGGGCTGACGGCCCCACATCCCTCACTTGGAGTTCTTTTATTTCCTGACGTGTCTGTGCCTGGCTCCTGACAGGAATCAGAGGCATTTCCATGGAATTAATTCGTGGCACTCGATGGTGTTTGGATTTTTCCAGCACGTTTTCAGGGAGGGAAAAGCAGATCCGTGGATTTCTGACCTGATGAAAACCTGGGAGCTGAGCTGGGCCACACAGAGGCAGGAGATGGGAATGGAGGGCTCTGCATCCCTGGAATCACAGGATCACCGAGGTGGGAAAAGATCTCTGACAGCACTGAGCCCATCCCTGTCCAGGTGTCTTTTCCATCCTGGAAAAATTCAGGATTCTGACTTAAAAGGGATGAAAACACAGAAAAACAGGGGGAAATGATCTGCTGGAGGAATTGTTTCGGATTCTTCCTTGCATGGAAAAAGGGAGACAATTCCAGTGTGATCCCCTGGGAATTCACAGGCTCTGTGCAGGGTTTTGGATCAGCAAAACCCTAAATCCGGTGGCAATTCCTCAGTTTCCTGCACATGGAATTTCACTCCTGAAATGGCCTTGGGATTGCAGCATTCCAGCCTGGAGCCAGCAGAGAGGGATTTGCTTCCAGAACGATCCAGAGAGGAAGCAATTCCCTGGAGAGCTGATTTAAATGTGATTTTCCCTGGAAATAGCATTAGGCTGTCGTTCCCAATATCTGGCAGGAATTGTTGGGTGCCCAAATCTCTGCAGCAGCTTTTGGCTGGAATACAAATGCAGCTGGGGAGGAAACATCCACAGGTTTGGGAATAGGGAAGCAAATCCCTCCTCGTCCCAGGGATCCAGCTCATCCTCCCTGTTTGCCCATTCCTGAGGGGATGAATCTCTTCCCACATCTCTGCTGGGGCCAAATCCAGCCCTGCAAGGACACAAATCCTGAGTTTTCCCCACAGGAAGGCCCTGCCCCATCAGAATCCCAGGGATTTTTCCTGGAAAACCTGGGAGAGAACAGGAAATCTCCCAAAATTAAGCAAGGGAAAGGTGCTGAGGGCAGAGAGCACACACGGATTTTCCGGGTGCTGCTGCCTGGATCTTGCCAGGAAAAATAAAACCACTCAGGAAAATCAGGAGAATGAGGAATCCTCAGGATTTACAGGAACAGAGCAGGGAGCAAGAACAGGGAACACCCAAATGAATCCCACCTCTCATTCCAGGGAAGGATGGAGATTCCCAGGGAATTGGGAATTGGGATTGGGAATTGAGGTTCTCAGCCTGTGCAGGGTTTGGGAATTGCCATTCCCAGTCTGTGCAGGGTCTGGGAATTGCCATTCCCAGCCTGTGCAGGGTTTGGGAATTGCCATTCCCAGCCTATCCTGGGTTTGGGAATTGCCATTCCCAGCTGTCCAAGGTTTGGGAATTGCCATTCCCAGCCTGTGCAGGATTTGGAAATTGCCATTCCCAGCCTGTGCAGGATTTGGGAATTGCCATTCCCAGCCTGTGCAGGATTTGGGAATTGCCATTCCCAGCCTGTCCTGGGTTTGGGAATTGCCATTCCCAGCCTGTGCAGGGTTTGGGAATTGCCATTCCCAGTCTGCAGGGATTGGGAATTGCCATTCCCAGCCTGCAGGGAGGGTGTGGAAGGCCAAAGTCTCATCCGAGCTTTTAGCCAGGATTGCTCCCTGGCTTGGAAGCCTCTCTGTTTGTTTTCCCTCTTTCCCCTCCCATCTCCTGCATTTTCTCCCAATCCTTGGGGTGGGATAGATCCCTGCTGGAGTCATTAAATCCCATTCCACGCATCCAGAGGCAATCCATTAGCCTGAGCTGTTGCCTGGTTTCCTTATCGGCCTCGATGTTATCTCGTTCCTGTCGTAAATCCAAAGTTTCCTCCTGGAGAGGAAGGGGAGAGTTTGCCCAAGGCAAACCAGTGCCTGTTGTTATTCCCGAGAAAAATCCCCCCACAGGGATGGAACCACGCCCAAACAGGCCCTTTATCCCCAAAACAGGCTGGGAGGAGATGGGAGTGAGGGGCTGTGGCGTTCCTGGGATAGAGGGAGTGGAACGGCACAGAGCAGAGGAGGTTTAACTTGGATTTTAGGGATTCCAGCCTGGGAAGGGGATTTTAAAAGGTGGCAGCGAAAAAATCTTTGGACATTCAGCTTTTAGAGAGATTCCCATTAATTCCCAAAAAACCTCAGCAGGCTGAGATTCCTGGTGGGTTTTAGACCAGCTGGATCCTGTGGGCACCCTCTGGATTTTGCCCCTGTAATTGATGCAGATTTCATTATTTCCCTCTTTATCCCCAAAAGAGGCTGGGAGGAGATGGGAATGAGGGGCTGTGGAATTCCCGGGATAGAGGGAGCTCAACAAGCAGAGCAGGGGAGGTTTAAGTTGGATTTTAGGGGAATTTCCTTCCCAAAAGGAAATTTCCAGCCCTGGAAAAGTGTTTTAAAATGTGGCAGTGGGAACATTCAGCTTTGACATATTCCAGTTTTTCCCCCAAAACCTCGGCAGGTTGAGATTCCCGGTGGTTTTTAGGCCATCAGGGGCAATTTGGATCTTGTGGATCCCTTTGGATGCTTGGGAAGGTCGTTGTGCCCCAGGAATCGATGTGGATTTCATGATTTCCCTGCTCCTGGCACTGGGATGAGTCATGAGAGCTCCAAAATCCAAATATCTCTTCTGGAGATGGGTTTATTCAGGGATAAAAATGATGGATTTTTGCTGCTTTCCAGGAGAAAGAGACTTCTCCGGAATTCTGCGGATTGAAAAAGTTCTGGGGGTGGTTTGTCCCAGCCCTGGCAATAATCAGGGAATTTTTAATTGTAATTTTAATCAGTGAAGCAAACGGGAGATGGGAATGAACCAAAATTGTGGGAAACCTGCTGGATCTGTGAGGAATGAGGAATTCCAGACCAGCTGGGGATGCTCTGCTCCACCACAGAGCTCCTGCCAGCCTGGGAATTCTTTTTCCGACCTCGGGATGGGACAGGGAGGATTTAGAAGTAGGAAAAGATGTGGAGCTCTCCAATGTGGCTTTAAAACCATGGAAATTTCCCAGGTTTCCCTTTCAGGGTGCAGGTTGAGGGAAGCAGGAGCACGCTCATGGTTTCAAGGCTTGGGATCCATTTTTATGTGGAATTTTCTACTTAAAATTCCCAGTTTTCAGGAGAATCGGGAGATCTTGAAGATCTGGCATTGATTTAGAGGAAAAGGAGTGGGTGGCAGCTTCCTTTTGGGAATTCTTTGGATTAAAGGAGCTAAAATTGCCCCAGAGATTTTTTTCCAGGGTCAGTGTGGTGCTTTTAGCTAGGGAATGCAGAAAAACTTCTGGAAAAACTTCTGGAAAAAGAGAGAAACAACCCCAGGTACTGAAAGCAAAATCTTTATTTCAGCTACTTTTCCCAAAGCCGGGGAAGGTGAAATCCATGGAAGCGTTTTCCTGGCAAGAATTTCCCTGGATTCTTTGTACAAAAGGTTTGGGAAGCAAACGAGAGACTGGGAGAAAGGAAAAGAAGGGATGGGATAAAGTGATGGGGTTTTGCTGCATGCACCATGGTTCTATCCAAAATTTTTTAAGGAAAAAAACCCCAAATCCCTAAAAATCACTGCTTGAAGAAAAGCTCTTTTTTCTTTCCAGTTTTTCCTCCACTTTCCATAAATGATGGTGCCATAAGATGGAAATTTCTGGGAAAAACACCCCCAAATCCCTAACAATCACTGCTTGAAGAAAACCTCATCTTTCTTTCCCATTTTTCCTCCATTTTCCAGAAATGAAGGTGCTCCAAGACGGCAATTTCTGTGGGATAAAAAAAAAAAAAAAAAAACAAACCCAAATCCCTAAAAATAAAAAAGCAAAACCTTTTTCTTTCCAGTTTTTCCTGCATTTTCCAGAAATGATGGTGCTCCAAAACGGGAATGTCCAGATGGGGGCACAGCCCGAAATCCCAGCTGGGCAAATCCCAAATTCCCACCCTTTTGTTCAGCTGGGAAGCACAATCCCTTGGATGTTCTTCTGGGATGTTTTTCTCCGGAGCTTGTGGTTGTACCGAGCTCTGTTTCCCTGGAAAAGCTTTCCCGAATCCATCTGCTGTTATTTCTCTAATTCCACCATTCTGCTGGAATCATGGAATAGGACACAGAATGGAACCAAACCGGAATTTGGGATTCATTCCTGTGCAAAATATTGATTTTAATGCCAAAATTCCTGCCTGAGAGGAGCCAGCCCAGTGGTGCTGAGGGGCGTGGCTCTAATTAGCCGAGATTTTTTGCAGGAATAACAAAATTCCTTAATTAGCACCTGGATAACTGCTCTGGTCCTTAGGGATAATTATTTTATCATAATTATATCCTCATTATTACAATTCCTTCTCTAAAGCACAGCAAAGGAGGGAAATTCTTCTGCCAAGCTGGCAAATTTTTGGGGATGTTCCTGAGGGGCTACACAGGGAGCTGGGAATCTTCTGGAATTTTTGTGCAGGTGGAACAGTTCCCTCCATCCACACAGGGGTGGAAAACCACCCTTCAAATATTCCAAATGGGACAGGAGATGCACAGCAAGGTGGAATTTTTGGCAAACTCTTCCGGGACGTTCCTGAGGGTCTTTACAGGGACCTGGGAACCTTCTGGAATTTTTGTGCAGGTGGAACAATCACCTTTGTCCACACGGGGGTGGAAAACCACCCTTCCAAGGGCTACAAATATTCCACACGGAATGGGAGATGCAGGGAAAGAAGGGAAATTTTTTGTTGCCAACTTGGCAACTCTTCAGGGATGTTCCTGAGGGGCTACGCAGAGAGTTGGAAAACTTGTGGAATTCTTGTGCAGTTGGAACAGTTCCCTCCATCCATAAATGAGTGGAAAAACCACCCTTCCAAGGGCTGCAAATATCCCAAATGGAACGGGAGACGCAGGGAAAGAGGGGGAATTTTTTGCTGTCAAACGGACAAACCCCAGGGATGCTCCCGAGGGGCCACAAAGGGAGCTGGGAACCTTCCGGAATTCTTGCGCAGCTTGGATCCGCACAGATGCGGCGAAACAGCTCTTCCAGGGCTACAACCATTCCAGATGGGAATTCAAGATGCACTTCTAGAGGGAAGACACTGCTGGATGGCCCAAAGCTTTGCCCTGGAGCTGAGGAGCTCCTACTCCAGGGCGGGTTTGACCAGGTGCCCGTTGAAGATGACGTAAACATCCGACTCCTCGCTGTAAATGGCGTTTTCCCTCTCCCTCTTGAACATCCGGATCCAGACCTCGTCGCCTTCCTGCAGATCCAGCATCAGGCTCTGGCTCTGCATGATGCTCCTGTCGCTGGGCTGGGCGTACAGGATGGCCGCGGCCTGCTCGTTCCTCATCAGGTGCACGTAGGTCTCCTTGAAATTCCAGGTGTGCACGTTGAGGCTGAAGTAGTAAATCCCCGGGACGTAGCAGAAGAACTTCCCGGAGAACATGTTGAAGTGCTGGTAGAGGTTGACGAATTCCGTGTCGAAGGTGACGTGCTGGAAGTAGTCGGAGCTGTGCAGGGGCTTCCGGCGGCCCACGGAGAAGGCGGCGAAGAGCTGCTTGCAGGAGTGGCCCTGGGGGCCGGGCTGGCCCTTCTGGCCCTTCCGGCCACTCAGGCCGCGGGATCCTCGCTCTCCCGCCTTCCCGGCGGCTCCAGGGAATCCCCTCTCGCCCATCTCGCCCTTCTCGCCTGCCGGGGTGAGGGAGAAGCGTGTCAAACGCAAGGATGGGAAGCTCAGCTTCCGGGAATGGCCTGGAGACGAGCAGCAGAGGAGCTGCTGATTGCCCAGCCTGGGAATATCGATCAGAAATCAGCAGCTTCCCGTTCCTCTGAAGGATTAATCTGGGAATATCGATCAGAAATCAGCAGCTTCCCATTCCTCTGAAGGATTAATCTGGGAATATCGATCAGATAGCAGCAGTTTCCCAATTCCAAGAAGGATTAATCTGGGAATATCGATCAGATAGCAGCAGCTTCCCATTCCTCTGAAGGATTAATCTGGGAATATCTATCAGATAGCAGCAGCTTCCCAATTCCCAGAAGGATTAATCTGGGAATATCGATCAGAAATCAGCACTTTCCCATTCCTCTGAAGGATTAATCTGGGAATATCAATCAGATAGCAGCAGTTTCCCAATTCCAAGAAGGATTAATCTGGGAATATCGATCAGATAGCAGCAGCTTCCCAATTCCCAGAAGGATTAATCTGGGAATATCAACCAGATAGCAGCAGTTTCTCAATTCCCAGAAGGATTAATCTGGAATATCTATCAGATATCAGCAGCTTCCCAATTCCCAGAAGGATTAATCTGGGAATATCAATCAGATATCAGCAGCGCCCCAATTCCCAGAAGGATTAATCTGGGAATATATATCAAATAGCAGTGCCCCAATTCCCAGAAGGATTAATCTGGAATATCTATCAGATATCAGCAGTTTCCCAATTCCCAGAAGGATTAATCTGGGAATATCAATCAGAAATCAGCAGCTTCCCATTCCTCTGAAGGATTAATCTGGGAATATCAATCAGATATCAGCAGCGCCCCAATTCCCAGAAGGATTAATCTGGGAATATCTATCAGATATCAGCAGTTTCCCAATTCCCAGAAGGATTAATCGGGAATATCAATCAGATATCAGCAGCTCCCCAATTCCCAGAAGGATTAACTTGGGGCCATGTTTGGGCACCATCACATTTTGGGCACCCCTTGACCTTGTTTTGGACACATTTTGGCCATGACAACCTTCTGGACACCCTTTGACCCTTGGGCACATTTTGGGCACATCTTGACCTTGTTTTGGGTGCCCCTTGACCCTGTTTTGGGAACAACCAGCTTTGTGGCACCCCTTAACCTTGTTTTGGGCATGACCACATTATGTGGACCCCTTGATTTTATTTTGGGCACAAACACATTTTGGGCACCCCTCCACCTTTGCTTGGGCACATTTTTGGACACCCCTTGACCTTGTTTTGGCACTTTGGGGCACATTTGGGCACCCCTTGACCTTATTTTGCACACCTTTGGGCACCACCACATTTTGGGCACCCCTTGGCGTCGTTTTGGGCACCAGCACATTTCGGGCACCCCTTGAGCTGATTTTGGGCACTTTCGGGCACCAATTGTTCTGAATTTTGAGCTGAACTTTGCTGTAGGGAAGCACCAAAGGAAGAGCGGCGAGGAGAAGGCCGGGAGCGAGCCGCACCCACCTTTGAGGATGGTGATGTCGATGGTGGGCTGGATTTTGGGCACGGAATATTCGGGGTGGCCGCTCATCCTGGCCGACCTTTGGGAGAGGATGGAGACGGGCTGCTCCGAGGGCCCGCAGCACCTCACGCACGCCAGGCGCCGCCTGGGCAGCGCCTTCTCCGGCTGGGATCCGGCGTTCCCGGCGGAAAGCAGGAGCAGCAGGATCGCGGCGCTCATCCTCGGGAGCAGCTGGAGAGGACAGGGAACACAAACCATTAACGGGGCGATCCCAATCAGGGCCACCTGGCGAGTGCTTTCCTTGGGGTTAATTATTAACGGATCCCGGAGCGGCTCCGGGAGACTCCGGGTGGGAATGGTGCCCCTCGGAGCGCTGGAAAAGGCGATTCCTGGCTGGCGTTACCTGTGACAGCTGCCGAGAGACACCAGGTCAACAAAGGGATGGGGGAAAAAAAAAATCCCAAGCCAAACAAAACCTGCTGGGAGCAGAAGCTCTGCTGGAGAAGTTCTTGGAACAACCGCCACGGGAAATTTCTGGGGGAAAGACAAAAGTGATGCTCTGTTGGTTTGTTTGGTGCCTCAGTATCCCAAAAAAATTCAAAATGAAGGGTAAAATATGGAATTTTATTTAAGTATGGAGCCAAAACCTGATTTTTTTTTTTTTTTGGGAGGGGGGGAGGGAGGAAAAGCCCAGAAGAAAAACAAAACCAAAAGAAATCAAAAGCATTTTTATCTTTAAATGTTATCCAGCAACCTCTTGCTTGGACTTCTTTCCATGTTTTATCCATTCCCATATTCTCTTCCAGTCGGAATTCCTGTGTGTGTTTTCCATTTTGATTTTTCCATGTGTGGAATTGAAACCCAAAGAGCTGCACCAAACTGGATTTGCTTGGCACAAACCCTGGGGTTTGGGAATCCTTGTTAGAGTTTCATCTGTCTGATTTTCATCGGATACTGGGAGAAATCCAGGGGGGAAAAAATGCCTTGCATGGGGAAAAAAGAGGAATTTTCTCTGGCTCCTCATTTACCTGTTCCTAACGAAAATTTGAGCTGATTCTGGGACAAATCCAGGGAGAAAATTCCTCTTTTTTCTCCATCTGAGGCATTTTTTTTTCCCCTGGATTTCTCCCAGATTCAGCTCAATCATTCCCTAGGAACAGGTCAGTGAGGAGCCAGAGAAAATTCCTCTATTTTCCATATCTAAGGCATTTTTCCCCTGGATTTCTCCCAGAATCCAGCTCCAATCCAATTTGTTTCCTCCGTAGGAACAGGTGAAAAGAAGAGGAATTTTCTCTGGCTCCTCACGGACCTGTTCCCAGGGAAGGACTGGGGCTGGAGATTGGCCACTCATTCCCATTCCATGTGTAATTAGTGTCATTCCCCTGATTGCCGTGGAGCCTCATCCAGGACAGATTTCTTGGATCGATGCCTCCGTGGATCTTCTCCAAAGTCCAATTAGTGAGATGGACTCGGGCTGACCCTGGGCTGGGAATGGCTCCTCTTCCACCAGCTGGAATTCCTGGAATAGGTCGGGAAGGGGGTGCTGGATGGCCTGGATTCCATTGGAAATCCAGGATTCATGGATTTCATTCCATGGACACCCACAGGGAGAACTTCCAGCCTTGGAGCTGCTTCCCTGGGAACAAAATGAGCCGGGGGCGGGGGGAAAAAGGAGGAAAAACCTGTCAGGGGTGGGATTGGACCAGCATTCCTGGGAAATGTTTTCTTCCCATTCTTCCCTGCTGCAAAAGAAGTGTCGGTCACACCTTTCCAGCTTCCTGGAAATCCAAGAAATCCCTATTAGCAGGAAAATCATGACTTCCCTCTGAAAGCGGGGAATGTTCTTTCCTGAAATCCGTCAGGACTGGAAATACCTTTGGATTTGTAATTGTACCTCATTCCAGTGGCAGCTGGAGGAGGGATCAATCCCCCTTTTCCATCAGCATTCATGGCTTGAATTCCACGTAATTAAATCCTTTTAAATTTCCATTCATTTTTTAAAGCCATCTTTGAGTTTCCAGCCGGGAATGGAAACACAGGAAGATTAAATGGGCAGAAAATCCTAAAAACCAGCCCAGGGTGGACTTGATGCTCTTGGAGGGCTTTTCCAACCTCAGGAATTTTGGGGCACCCTGAGCCACGCTCTGAATTCCTGCTGATATTTTCCTTCCTGTTATTCCTAGGGCTTCACTTGGAAAAGAAATCCATGAATATCCTTGCTTTAAATTCATGGACAACACCAGGCATCGCCCCTTTTAATTGTGGACAAACCTTGATTAAAACCCCACAATTAAACCCAAAACCTCGATGGAAAACTCAGGGGTGTGCCAGCCCCGAAGCTCGGCACCATTCCAGAAATATGGAAAATATTCCAGCTGTGCCTTTTTACCTTTGATTTTCTCTCCAGCCTGAAGCTCCTCACGGCTCCGGAGCTCCTTGGATCGGGAGCCGCAGGAAACGAGGAATCCTCAGGGCTGGGATTGTCCAACACTGCGCTTCCTCTTGGAAAGGATTTCCCCAGGATTTGTTTTATCTTCTCCCCCAGGAGGATCTAAAATTTCTTAGTGGGCAGCTCCTTGTGGAAAAGCCCAAACCACTGGAGGATTTTGTGCGTTTTCCAAGGAAAATGCTGCGGGATTACGGCGGCGAGATCCAGCAGCTCCTGTCGGACAAAATATCCCGGAGATCCTTCAGGAGCTGGGCTGTGGCAGAAGGGGTTTGAGAACTCCCAGGCAGGAATATTTGCATCCCAAAAAGGAAGTGGGTTAGGAATTCCCACTGTGTGCTGTGGTTGGAGGATGAGCAAGGTCCTTGTCCGGGGTGTTTTTCCAACCCTGGGGTGATGGAGAAGAGGGGCTGGACGTGCTGCTGGAGCTGTGAGAGAGGCAGGAATGGAGGGAAAAACAGGATCCAGCCATGGAGAGATCCAGGAGTGGAGCTGCAGCTGGATTTGCAGTGCCTGGGTGAACATTTGTCTGGGAATGTGCAGCTCCTTTTCCAATCATCCAGTTTATTTTTCATTTTCTGCTGCTTTTTTTTTTGAGCCTGGGTCTGCTTCCAGTGGGGGTGATTCCCTGAATTCCTCCATCCTGGGAGGAGCCAGCCCTGAGCAGCAACCACTGGGGTGCTCACCTGCTGGGAATTCACCAGGAATTCAGCAGGAATGGGAAGAGACGAGGTTCCCAAGGAAAATACCCCTGCACCCGTGGGGGATTGGATGGATTTAACACAATTCCATGGGGGTGCTGCGGGAGGAGAGGCTGTGCCTGGGTGGAAACGCTCCCGTGCACCTGGATTCCTGCAAATTCCCATGGTTCCATCCTGCCCTAGCAGGAGGATGTTCGTGATTTTCCCTTTTTCCTTCTCTTTATCCCAGGATTCCACCCTGCACTGGGACAGGGAGCAGGAGGATGTTCCTCATTCCCAAGGAACAGCTCTTCCCTCTCTCCTTCTCCGTGTCCCTGCCGGCACCTCTGACTCCTGCAGCGTCCTGGAATTGTCCCTGCTCCAGGCTGGGCGGCTCCCTGGCAGAATTCCCGGCTCCCGAGCCAGCCCAGGCGGTGATTCAGCAGGAATTACTGTAAAAGTCATTCCCAGGGCAGCTTCTCCCGCAGGACAAACGCCCCTGATGGAAGCGGCGGGCACCGATCCCTCCTTCACCCTTCCCGATGGAAAAGCGGCTTTCCCGGGGTTTGCCAATGCTGGGAATTCAGCGAGAATTTGGGATTTCCCCCCCCAGGATGCGGTGCCTGGATCCCGCCCGGCCACGCTCCCATCCCGGAGCGAGCAGCACATTCCAAAGGGCTGGAGAAGAGCAATTCCCTGGAAGTTTCCACGCCTGTGGAGACTCCGGGAAGCGGCTCCTTCCTGCCCCGCGTCCCGCGGGCACAGCGGATCCATCCCCATCCCGCTGGGAGCAGCATCCCGCTGGGAAAAGCTCCGTCCTGGGCTGTGCAGGGTGGAAAACGGGACAGGGAATTTGAACTGGGACAAATTAAAGCCAGCCCAGCACTTCCAAAGCCGCTCATTCCTGCTTTTCCCAAGGAATCTGCTCAGAGCGGGAATGCTGTGTTCCCACAGGGGATCCCGTCCCTTTATCCCGATCCCTGTGACTCACCTGGTCCCTCAGAATCCCTGGATTTTCCTTCCCCTGCTGTTCCTCAGCTGCTGCTGCTGCTGCACTTCTCCGGGCAGGCTGCAGCTTCCGTGCTGGGATCCAAGAGAAACACGGAAAGTCAGGCTGGATCCTTAGGAAACCTTGGCAAAAGGAATTTTTTCCTTGGTTTTCTTTGCTTGCACCAACTTGTGCCGGGCTCCCGCGCCTTTGTCCCGCTCCGGTTTCCTCGGGATTCGCTGCCAGTCTGGAATTCCGCAGGGCCTCTCCCAGGGATGGAAATAAAAAGTGAAAAAAAATTGGGATTTAGGAAAAAAAAAAAAAAAAAAGGATGAAAAAAACTCCACCACAGAACCCAAAACCACATCCAGAGTTCCAGCCAAGAGGGAAAGTGCTGGGATCACATGGAAAGAATTTTTCTTTGGGAGTTTTCGGCATCTTTTTAAGCAGGAGAAAGGAAAAAAGGGAAACAACGAAGCCACAATAAAATCTCTGGGATTTGTGCCTGAGCTGGAAAAGCAGGAATGGCTTTGAGGTGAAAGAGGGGAGATGTAGATGGGATATTGGGAAGGAATTCTTCCCTGGGAGGGGCTGGAATGGGTTTCCCAGAGAAGCTGTGGCTGCCCCTGGATCCCTGGGAGTGTCCAAGGCCAGGCTGGATTGGGTTTGGAGCAGCCTGGGATGGTGGGAATTGTCCCTGCCCATGGACCTGGATCATCTTGAAGGTCCCTCCCAACCCAAACTATTCCAGAATTCCATGATTTTCATGCCCACACTGTTTTACCCTTGGTCACTTCCTTGGGAAAAACACTTTGGGGATTTATTTAAAGTCGCTTTGGGCTCTGAATTTAATTTTCCCATTTGTTTTCCTTTCCCATTCGTTTCCTTTTCCTTTTCCTTTTCTTTTTCTTTTCCTTTTCCTTTTCTTTTTCCTTTTCCTTTTCCTTTTCTTTTTCCTTTTCCTTTTCCTTTTCCTTTTCCTTTTCCTTTTCCTTTTCCTTTTCCTGTTCCTTTTCCTTTTCCTTTTCCTGACTGCTTCCCATAAATTGCAGCCAGGGTGGAAGATCCAGGTTTCCCATGGCAGCTCCAGCATCATTCCTTCAGCAGGGATGAGAAGGAAAAGGGAATCTTGGATCAGCCTGGGAACACCAGGAGGGAAAGGGGAGTTTTTCCCTCTCTGCCTTTCCCGTTCCAGGTTTAAATATTCCCTTCCATGGAGTTTTCCTGATCCATCAGAGCTCCCCAAAATTCCTGTTCTGCCCCAATTCCCAGCGCTCCCAGTGCTCCCACAGCTCTGAGCCCTGCAGCAGAGGCGAGGCTGTTTCCATGGAAAAGCTGACACAGCTCTGGAACAGCTTTTCCAAATAAAAGAAGGAAAACAACCTTGAAATCCGTGGGTGGAGCTGGGATAAATAAGGGAAAAAAAAAATCCTTGGTGGATGAGTTTTGTCAGGAATGGTTTGGAATTGGTGGAGTTTAATGAAATGAGCAAGTGATGATATTTTCAATTAAATAAAGGATTTCTGAGTAGAAATAAATTCAAAAATTGAAAAGGAAAATATTTTTACAAGGAAAATATTTTATGCGTGAAATATTTTATGAATAGAATAGTTTTATAAATAAAGTATTTTTATAAAGAATACGGTTTTTATTAATGAAAATATTTTTATTTAAAAAAAAGTTTTCCCGCTGTCCTGGTGTGATCCCGAGCAGGATCCAGCTCTCCACGGGGCACCCTCTGGATCCCAGCTCTTCCAAGCTCTCCAAGGCCAAAAAAATCTGGAATTCCAGTGGGCACAGCTCTGCTTCCACAGGGATTGAGGCTGCTGCTGGGAGTTTCCACACGTGGACAGGAAAACAGGGACTAAACTGGAGAAAAAAAGAGGATTTGGGGGTCTGAAAACCTGGAAAACTGGTCCCAAACTGTCCGGGGATGGTCCAAATGGGAGCTTTTAATTTAGTCTGGATTTTATGTAAGCAGTGCTGGTGTCTCCAGAATAAACAGGATTTGGCCTCTTGGAATGACAACTTGCTTTTTGGGAATAATAATCCCATTCAGGGAAGGATATTCCTGTTTACACAGTGGATTTATAGAGCTTGGATTTTGTCCACATGGGAGAAAAAAAGACAAAAATCAGCAGAAAATGAAGAATAGGGAGTCAAAAAAGAGGGAATCCAACAATATCCAGGTAGGAGAGAAGAGGCTGAGAAAATTGGGAATGTTCCCCTGGAGAAAGGAAGGTTTGGGAAGCTGGAGAGGCAGGAAAAGTGGGAATGGCTTCACAGCTGTAAAACCTCCTCATGATTTCCCAGCCTTTGGAAAACCAGGGGAAATCCAGGCAAACAAAGGGTTAACCAAGGAGCTTCTCCAAGGAGCTCGTGGTCTAAATTTGTAACACAAACAATGGGAATGTGGGATTTGCTGTTGTTTCTTGGAATGCTTGATTTAATCCATGGGAGTTTTTTATCCGAGCTGAGCCTCATACGGAATTGGGGGCACCACCGGTCGTGCTTCATACGGATTTAAAATATTCCAATCCCCACTGTTCCCAACAAAACAACGGGGCTGACTTTATATTTGTGCTTTCCAAAGCCTGGAATCCCAGTGAATTCCTGCAAACTGGATTTGGAGCGCTGTTGGATGCTCAGTGCCAGGCAGCAGCACGGGAGGTGCCCTGGGAAAATCCCACAGTTCACAGCTGGAATTGTGTCCCTCATTCTTTGGGAAAATCCCACAGCTCACAGCTGGAATTGTGTCCCTCATTCTTTGGGAAAATCCCACAGTTCACAGCTGGAATTGTGTCCCTCATTCCTTGGGAAAATCCCACAGCTCCCATTGGAATTGTGTCCCTCATTCCCTGGGATAATCCCACTGGTCCCGTTGGAATTGTGTCTCTCATTCCTTGGGAGAATCCCACAGCTCCCGTTGGAATTGTGTCTCTCATTCCTTGGGAAAATCCCACAATTCCTGGCTGGAATTGTGTCCCTCATTCTTTGGGAGAATCCCACAGCTCCCGTTGGAATTGTCTCCCTCATTCTTTGGGATAATCCCACAGCTCCCGTTGGAATTGTGTCCCTCATTCCCTGGGATAATCCCACTGGTCCTGTTGGAATTGTGTCCCTCATTCCCTGGGATAATCCCACTGGTCCTGTTGGAATTGTGTCCCTCATTCCCTGTCCCTCCAGACGGGCACACCCAAGGCTGGGTTCATTCCCAAGGAGCTGCATTCCCATCCAGCCTCCTGGATCCTCAAAATTATTGGGAATACTTTGATGTGATTTCACCATCTCAAGGAGGTTTGAAACAGGACCTTCACCAGCATCCCAAAAGATCCTTGGATTTTACATTTCATTTTTTGCTATTTTAAATTCCTGAGAGGACCAAGAATCCAAGGATTTTAGATTAAATTCCTGAAAGGACCAAGAACCCAAGGATTTCACATTTAATTTTTTGCTATTTTAAATTCCTGAGAGGACCAAGAACCCAAGGATTTCACATTTAATTTTTTGCTATTTTAAATTCCTGGGAGGACCAAGAACCCAAGGATTTTAGATTAAATTCCTGAAAGGACCAAGAATCCAAGGATTTTACATTAAATTCCTGAAAGGACCAAGAACCCAAGGATTTCACATTTAATTTTTTGCTATTTTAAATTCCTGGGAGGACCAAGAACCCAAGGATTTTACATTAAATTCCTGAAAGGACCAAGAATCCAAGGATTTCACATTTAATTTTTTGCTATTTGAAATTCCTGAGAGGACCGAGAATTCTGGAAGACTCTGAGCTGAGCTCGTGAAGGAACTTTTCCCGGGCAAGTTTCCCAAACCAACTGCAAGGCTTGGTGCAAAAGGGATTTTGTGGAGCAGCTGGAGCTCCTTTTTTTTTTTTTTTTTTTTTTTTTTTGTGGGAACAGCTTGAGCTGGAAGGTCAGGGAAGATCATTGTGCTCCCGAGGAAAAGGAGCTGGGCCACGCCTGGAGGAGCACGGGGAGGGCACAGCTTGCCCTGCCACGAGTCACTGCCGGGCAGCCACGGACACCTTGTCCTGCAGCTCCAAAAATAGGAATTCTTGACAGGACAACAGCGTTTGACCTTCAAATGGGTTGATTTAGATGAGATATTAAGAGATTTTTTTTTTTACAGTGAGGTGGGCAGGCCCTGGCACAGATTCCCAGCGAAGCTGTGGCTGCCTCATCCCTGGAAGTGTTCAAGGCCAGGTTGGATGGGGCTTGGAGCAGCCTGGGAGGTGTTGGGGTTGGAACTGGATGGGCTTTAAGGTCCCTCCCAACCCAAACCATTCCCATTCCATATAAAATGGAATCTTGTGCTTTCCTAAGGGAAATTCCTCCTCCTGCCTGGTCCGGAGCAGGGCTTGGCCATGAATTCCCACTGCTCTTCCCTCAGCCCCACCAGTTTAGGGAGGTTTTGGTCATAATTCCCAGGGTTTTTTAGGTTTTTTACCATCACTCCCAGGAGGTTTTTGGCATAATTTCCAGGAGGTTTTTGCCATAACTCTCAGGAGGATTTTTACTGTAATTCCCAGGAGGATTTTTACCATAACTCTCAGTAGGTTTTTACCAAAACTCTCAGTAGATTTTTACCATAACTCCCAGGATGTGTTTGCCATAATTCTCAGGAGGTTTTGGCCATCATTCCCAGAAGGATTTTGCCATCATTCCCAGGATGTGTTTGCCATAACTCCCAGGAAGTTTTTGCCATCATTCCCAGGAGGTTTTGCCATCATTCCCAGGATTCTCCTGAAGATGGCTGGGCTTTCTTTTTCCTTTTCCTGACTTTCCCATAAATTGCAGCCAGGGTGGAAGAGATTCAGGTTTCCCATGGCAGCTCCAGCATCATTCCTTTGGCAGGGATGAGAAGGAAAAGGGAATCTTGGATCAGCCTGGGAACACCAGGAGGGAAAGGGGAGTTTTTCCCTCTTTTGGGCAGAGCAATTCCCTGTGACACGGGAATATGCAAGGAACAAGGAGCAGCACAACATAACCACTGGATTTTCCGTTGTACAGATCCATCCTCAGGGCAAAAAGTTCCAATTTTCAGCCCCGAAAGCCAGATCCAAACATTTCCAGAAATCCAGAAAGGATTTCTATGCAACTCCTCTTCCCACATTTTTTTCCCCCGTGATTGAAGGACTCTCACTGGAAATAAGTGATGCTTTTTGTGCAATGTCTATTCCTGATAAACCCTTGCCAGGAAGCACCATCCTCACCCAACCCTTTCCCCTCAGTTTTGAAAGGGAATTTGTGGGATTTGCTGCTTTACCCAAACCTCCAGAGCAGCTCAAAACCATTTTTGTTTTTTGGCACAGTTATTTATCATCATTTCCCTTCCTGCTGAACCTGAGAATTGCCAGGCAGTTGCACAAAGCAGGGGCTGAAGTTGGCAGCAAAAAGAGGGAAATAAACCTGGAATAATCCAAATAATCTCCCGGAGTGATTGGCACAGCTTTGGAGAGAGCTGGTGTTGATCACCACCCCCAAAAGTGGTTTCTCAATGCTTTAAAATCATTTATTCATTGTCTGATCAGGTGGGAATCAAAAGCCACTGGTGAGTGAAGGAGAGCCCAGCTCGGAATGTTCCTGAGGGGGCAGCAAATGTGGGATGTGTGGATTTAACCTGGGAAAAAATGGTTTTACTTTGTTCTCAGTAAGTGCTGCATGAAAATTCTGCAGCAGGGCCCTGGAGATGATCCCAAACCAGGCCCCAAACCAAACCCTAAACCAGACCAAAACCAGACCCTAAACCAGATCTCAAACCAAGCCCCAAATCAGGCCCCAAACGAAGCCCTAAACCAGGCCCCAATCCAGACCCCAAAGCAGATCACAAACCAAACCCCAAACGAGACCAAAACCAGGCCCCAAACCAAACCCCAAACCAGGCCAAAACCAGACCCCAAACCAAACCCCAAACCAGGCCAAAGCCAGACCCCAAACCAGGCCAAAACCAGGCCCCAAACCAAACCCCAAACCAGGCCAAAACCAGGCCCCTAACCAGGCCCAAATGAGGCCAAAGCCAGGCCAAAACCAGGCCCCAAACTAGACCCCAAATCAAACCCCAAACCTGGCCAAAACCAAACCCCAAACCAGGCCAAAACCAGACCCCAAACCAAACCCCAAATCAAACCCCAAACCTGGCCAAAACCAAACCCCAAACCAGGCCAAAACCAGACCCCAAACCAAACCCCAAACCAGGCCAAAACCAGACCCAAACCTGGTCAAAACCAGGCCCCAAACCAGGCCCTAAACCAAATCCCAAATCAAACCCCAAACCAGGCCAAAACCAGACCCCAAATCAAACCCAAAACCAGGCCCCAAACCATGCCAAAACCAGGCCCCAAACAAAAACTTTATTCCAAGTCTTAATTTATTATAAAAAGTATTCATCATTATCTTTATGTCCCACTGTAAGAGCATCAAATGTCTCAAAAAATACCAATTTAAAATTCACCTCATTTCAGTCTAATTTTTGATATAAGGTTGGCTTGGGAAGATCAGGATTGATAAGGAGCAGAAAAACTATTGGGAAAAGAGGGCTGAGTTCCCAAAAGATTTCTTAAATTTTCTAATTATGTTTTGTTACTAATTAGTAAGCCTGATGCTAATTATTTACTACTAATTAATAAGTCAAATCACTGTTTTTTCATATCCTGGGAAGGCCAGCTCAGGAGATGACACCACTAGAGGCCACCCTTGCATTTTAGGAAAACAATTCCGAAGGCAATTCTATCGTTAATTCCATCGTTTATTAATTTTTAAAAGGAAGTTTTCAGTGAGTGCTGGAGCTGAAAAAGTGGATTTTATTTGGTTTTTTTCTTCCCAAGGCAATTGAGGTGTCATGAGATTCCCTCTTCCACTTTGCCTGGAGGAATCAAATCCAAAGCTGGAAATTGGGGAATTCTGGAGTCAACAAAAATTGCCACAAAAGCTTAAAAAAGAGGAACATTTTACATTTCACAGATCTCTCTCATTTTCCAGGTTTGCTTTAGAGGGTGAACCCATCCAAAGTGGCCCAGCTGGGCATTCCAGGAGTGTTCCCAGCCCTGGATCCCAGTCTCACCGTGTGGACACCCAGATGGGCTCAGCCTCATTCTCCTGCAGGATAAAAAGTCACATCAACCCCAGAGTAGTTCCCCTCTACCAAATTCCTCCCCGGGAGCCCCTCAATCCCATTTTTCCATGCAGGGATTGGGATCGAGCTGTTCTCCCAGCACCTTCGAGGCAGGTGATGCTGACTCTCCCAAGATGCTCCTCTTCCCATCAATTCTTCTTCTCAAGCTCCAAATTATTCCTGATTTTCTCCTGTGGTGAGTGACAGGTGAATCTCTTCCAGGAAAACATGTTGTGATCCCCATTCCCATCCTGGAAAAAGCAGCAGCTGGAAATGCCTCCTCCTCCCTCGATGTATCAAAAATCAATTTCATAACCAAACACCACCTGGATGTTTGGACTGGGAAGCAAAGCAATAAAAAAAACCTGATCCCTGAGGAAGGAGCAGTTTGGATATTCAGCTGGATTTTTGTGGATGTGCCACTAGAGGGGAATAAAGATCTGTAATATTTCCCAGATTTGCACTGAAAAAAACCTTCTGGAATGCGGGGCCTGGAGATGCCAGCCCCATGTGGATGTCGCTCTTTATCTGCAGCAGAATTAAAACAATCAGTGTTTTAATTGCAATTATCCCAGGTGAAGGAGAGCAAATCCAAGGATTCCCAACCCTGTTAACCCTGACACCCAGAGCAGGTGATAAACGAAGGAAATCTGCCCTGATAACGCCTTTGCTGATAACATTATCTCGGAATGGGGTGTTTGGGATAAACATGGGGAAAACACGTGTCAAACACAGAGGGATTCCTTCCAAACCATCCATCATTTCCGTGGAGAGCTTCCCAAATGGAGGAATCCTCTCCGTGCAGTCTGTCTGGCAAAGGCAAAGGTTGATAACGTGATTAAGACGTTATTAATTAGGGAAGCATCACTCATTTGCAATAATCTGGAGGCGTCGAAGCTGACGATCATTAATAAGGATGCTCTGGAGGAAACATGCAGGAAAGAAAAGTAGGAGGGAGTTTGGAATTGTCTCCAGAACGTGAGTTCCCAGATGAAAAGGAAAGGGTCAGAAAATCCGTGATTTAAATTATCTGGAATGATAATGTTGGGAAGTTTTAATACTTCTGGAGCGGTTGGAATATGGGTAATCCCAGCAGAAATTGGGATTTGGCAGGGATTTGAGTGATGGGTGGGAAGATTTTGGGTATGGAGAGGGGAGGATACATCCCATGGAATGGATTTGGAGTTCGAGGGATCTCAGGGATTGAAGAGGAAAAACTCAGGAGAAATGTTCTCCAAATCCTGCAATTCTGGTGTCCCTCCTCCAGCTGCTTCCCAACCCTTCGTCCCAACTTTTCCTCCTCTCTTTAACCTGCTCCATGGAATGTCAGGAGGGAGGGAATGGGGTGTCCTTGCTGGATTGGCACAAACAGGAGCTCCCTGTGCTTGTCTGGATATAAAAATCATGGAAAAACCCCAAAGGGATGCTCCTGAAGATCCAGCTGATTTCTCCAGCAAAATGTCAGCTTTTTTTTTCCCCAGGATCATGGGAAATCCTTGTTGCTGGAGGCACAAGTGGAAGTTTGCTGGGAGATTTGAAGGGAGGAACAAGAATGATCACCTGGATTTGGTGCAAGAGGAACTTGGAGCTGAATTCCTCTCTCCTTGGTTTGTGATAAAGCAGCAAATCATCCCTTGGTATCCTGAGCTTCCCAAAGGCTCCAGGGTGGAAGTTTGGACCCACAGCCCAAATCCTTCATAGCACCCAGCCCAAAATCTGGGCCATTCCCAGACTGGATGAGGTTGGGATCATCTCAGCCCAACGTCAGATGCCACCTCTAAATGAAACCATCACACCCCAAAGGTCTCCATTTATTCACAGAGAGGGTCCAGCTCTGCTCCAAATCCAGAGGGATTTGTCCCTCCCGAAGCATTTAATCTAAATTTCCAGAGCTGGAAAAAAAAATCCAAGGGTATGCAAACACGCCTCCAGATCCTGACAAAACTCCAGCCCTGCAGGCACGATCAGCTGTCCTGATCCTAAATCCTTTTCCCAACCTTTGTACCATAACTGCCTGAAAGCCACAGGCAAAAGGACCCTTTGGAAGTGGCATTTGCTCCTTCCAGTGCTGGAAATGATCCCTGATCTCCTGCTAAAAAAGGGCTGAACTCCTTTGGGATCATCCCGATGGGTGAGGACACCGCACTGGGCACTGTTTTTTGGGACGCTGAGTCGCCACGGAGGGCTGAAAAATAGTTGGAAATCAAATCCCAACCCTCAAGCAGCCAAGAGTTAATGTTTATCTCCCACCAGAGGAACGGGAAAAGTTGGAGCACCGCGGCTCCGCTCAGGGTGAAGTCGAACTCCCAAACTTTCCCTTAAATTAGGCGCGGCGGGGGCGGCAGAGCCTCCTTGGGGACCACAGAGCTGTGCAGCAAATGATGGCAGCTCCACCAACTCGCGTTCATTATCGGTGTCGCTCACTCATGTCACCTCCACAATTATTTTAGGACCTGTCACCGGGAACATTCTCCCACCAGCAAATGCTTCCCGCTCGCTCCTAACGGGGAGGCTGAAGTTCCAAGCAGAAGCTCCCTCCTCCCTCGCGCTCGCCGCCTTTTCCCAGAGCTCCGGGAAGCTCTGGAGGGAGGGGATGTGGGGCTGTGCAGCTTCTTCCCAAATTCAGAGTGAGGAGGAGACGGGATGGATGGGATCTGGGGAGTGAATCCAGGTCTGTGATGCTGAAATTTCATTCCACAAAGCCCCAGATTGGAGGGGGGTTGATGCCAGGCTCCTGTGGATGGAAGGGGAGGACAAGGAGGAGGTGAGGGAAGTCTCGCCTGTTCCAGGGTTGTCATCCTGGTCCTGGTGGCTCGGATGCACATTGTGGAGCTCCCAGAGTTTTGGAATGTTGTGGGAAATTGAAAAGCCCTGTGTCACACTAGGACAGGTCTGAAGAGACCTCGCAGCTCCCTAATCCAGCCCCAAATGAGGCACAAGCTGAGGAGGAAATTCCAGGGCTTCACCTGGATAAGCAGCAAAAAGCACCAAGGATGAGGATCCACACTTTTCCTGTGCCAGGACTTTCCCCCTCTTTTCCCTTCTTTCCTCTTATTTTCCCCTCTTTTCCCTTTTTTTCTCTTATTTTCCCTTCTTTCCCCCTCTTTACCTCTATTTTCCCTCTTAACCCTTCTTTTCCCCCCTTTTCCCCTCTTTACCCTTATTTTCCCCCTTTTCCCCTTATTTTCCCCTCTTTTCCCTTCCTCCCCCCTCTTTTCCCCTCTCTCTTCCCATTTCACCCTACCTGGGAAGGGTCTGCCTCCATCTCCCCTCAAAGCCCCCCCCCATTTCCTCCCCATCTCTGTCCCACCCGTGCTCCTGTCCCCGCTTTGTCCCCACTTTTTGGCCACTCTGTTCTCACTCCTGGAGCTGGGAGAGGCTCCAGCCCAAGGTGGAGCTCCGGGGATGAGCCGTGTGCGGGAAGGGCTCGGATTAAGTGGATGATGCTGGAAATCAGCCCCGGACAAAGGCCTGAAATGTTGACAAGAGCTGCAGCACTGAGGGGAGGCAGTGATTAATCAGCTGCAGGGCTGGAACTAATCAGTGTTTGCAGGAACTTTGGACCTGGGAAGCATCGGAGGAGAAATCCTGGGAATGTTTTCTCCAGGATATTGACAATTCATAGTGGTATTTTCACAATTCTATTGATATCTTCCCAAAGTACATTGATATATTCACAAATTACATCGATGTTTTCACAGATTCTATTGATATCTTTCCAAAATACATTGATATATTCACAAATTACATCGATGTTTTCACAGATTGTGTTGATATCTTCACAAATTACATTGATATGTCCCCAAATCTTATGGATATCTCCACAGCAGGGAAAAAGGCTGATGATTCCTTTGGTGGAAGGGATGTTTTCATGGAATCACAGAATATCCTGAGCTGGAAGGGATCGGAATAATCAAATCCAACTCCTGGCCCTGCCCAGGACATCCCAACAATCCCACCCTGTGCCTGAGAGTGTTGTCCAAAGGCTCCAGGAGCCTTGGGAATGTGACCATTCCCTGGAACCGTGTTCAGTGCCCCACCACAGAGCTTTTCCCTGATATCCAAGCTTTTCCTGATGCTTCACCCATGCAGGCTCCCCACATCCTTGTCCCAGCTCCACGGCTCTGCGTGTGTCAGGATTTTGGGATCCCGCCGTGCTTCCACAGGTTTGGATGCAGCAAGGATGGAGTGAGGTGTGCGTGGCCCACAGGAACCTCCCTGTGCCAGGGTTTCTGTTCCATCCCTCTATTCCATCCCATTCTCCAGCCACACATTCCTTGGGTAACCAGGAGAAAACACATCAGAGCCCATTATCAAAATTTTCCTTCCCTCCAACTTGAGCTGGAATGGGATTTTCTAGGGAAGAACACCCAGTTTCATCACTCCACAAGGCAGCAATTAAAAAACCCCAATTGCTGGCGAGAAATTTCCATCCTTTTGGAAATATTTCTGGGGAAGAGAATCCCTGGAGCCAAACCAGTGGCCCCATCTTGCCCCCACCAGCGCAGACATCCCCAGACACCCCAGCCTGAGACAACAGGTGAAAAGCGAATTCACGGAGAATTTTTCCTTCCTCCAGTTTCCCTTTTCTTCCCCTCCCGCCTTTTCCAGCACAACACATGGTGGGGGTCATGTAACAACAAGAATTCCCAATGTCAGGCAAATAATTTTTCCATCTGCGGGGTGTTTTTTTTCCTGCCCAGTTTATGTTTTTTAACGGAAGTGGCATCTGCGAGGTGCTGGCTGTAAATGATCCCTGCAGGAGCTCTGCTTCATGCCCAGCATCCCATTTTTGGCTGCTCCAGCTGTTGTTCTGGAGAGGACAGGAATGGGTTCAGCTGACAGCTGCAGGCACTCCGAGAAAAGGAAAGTTGTTTTTTCCTGATCTCCAGTTGTCTCTCCCTTCCCAGACAACCACAGAGAGGTTTTCCAACAAAAAATGATGAGGAATAAGCACAAGTGTCCTCTTGGTTTAAATCCTGAGCCTTCTCCCAGCCTGATTTACCTGGTTGGGAAATGTTCAGGACACTGGGAAGGTCTGAGCTGCTCTGGGTTGGGATAATTCCCATCAGGAATGGGCTAAGGGAGAGCTGAGGGAAGAAAATCCTCCAGGTTCAGAGTTCAAAATGTTTCTGTGGAAACCAGCTCTGAGCAGTAATAATTAAGGAATTGGTGCCGTTTCCCTGGAAATGGAAACACTTCCATCACTGGAAAGTCCCTGTGGGAGCTGGGAAGGGGGTGAGAGGATTGGAGCCCCTCTGCTCCAGAGCCAGGCTGGGAAAACTGGGATTATCCAGCCTGGAGAAGGGAAGGCTCCAGGGACACCTCAGAGCCCCTTTTCCAGAGCCTAAAGGGGCTCCAGGAGAGCTGGAGAGGGACTGGGGACAACGCATGGAGGGACAGGACACAGGGAATGGCTTCCCACTGCCAGAGAGCAGGGCTGGATGGGATGTGGGGCAGGAATTGTTCCCTGGGAGGGTGGGGAGCCCTGGCACAGATTCCCAGGGAAGCTGGGGCTGCCCCTGGATCCCTGGCAGTGCCCCAGGCCAGGCTGGATGGGGCTTGGAGCAGCCTGGGACAGTGGGAGGTGTCCCTGCCACGGCAGGGGTGGCACTGGATGATCTTGACATTCCCATGGCCATGGCAGGGGTCACCCACAGCCCCTCCATTCCCCAGTCCCCATCCTGGGAAATTCCCTCCGGAGCCTCCACCCACTGACAAGTCTGAGAAATCCAAGGATTCAAGCTCTGCCAGGGGAGGCTCAGGTTGGACATCAGGAGGAATTTCTCCATGGAAAGGCTGGTCAGGCCTTGGAATTGCCCAGGGAAGTTTGGAGTCCCCATCCCTGGAGGTGTCCAAGGAATTCCTGGATGTGGCACTCAGAGCTCTGGGCTGGGGACAAGGTGGGGATCAGGCACAGCTGGGACTCAATGACCTTGGAGGGCTTTTCCACCCTCAAGGATTCTGGGATTCTAAACCCCTGGACAAGTGGGGTCATCAGCTGGCCCCTGTGCCCAGCAAAGGACTCTGGCAGAGCTCCAGCCACACTTGGTGCTCCTAAAGGCACCTTCATGGAGACGACTCCCGAGGTTCGCACGGAAAACCTTCCTGCACCGTGGAACAGCTCACCAGCCGGACCCTGTGCCGTGACCACATCCAGGGAAGCTGTCACCCCCCTCTGGATCAGCCCACGTCCAGCAGGATCCTCACCTGGCGCCCTGTGTGGGGGCAGGAGGTGACACATCCCGCGTCCCACCCGCCGCGCGCTCCCGCGGCGCTTCCACACCGTTACACAACCCCCAAACCTCGCCAGCGGGCCCTTCTCCTTCCAGGCGGGGTCTGATTCCTCCCGAAATGCCGTGTGGAGGTGGGAACGCTCCTTCCATCGCTTCCCTGCCCACGCTCCTCCTGTGACATCCCACACACGTGGCAATCAAAGCCGGGAATTCAGCCCGGCTTCCCGAGCGCTTCTCCCCCAGCCTGGCAGCGGGGAGCACTCGGGAACGTTCAGCTCCAAGGTGTCCAGGGGCTTCTCTCCTCCGTGGGAATGGCAGATGGAATGATTTGGAATCTGGATGCAGGAGGAATATTTCCCCGCAACATCGTCAGGCAAAAATCAAAGATATTTGTTTATCTTTCCGGCATTTGTTTATTTTTCCAGATCGTGGAAGGATCATTCCCTACCTGCTAAAATCCTGAGAAAATGGAAAAAAATATTCCTCATTTCTCCCTATTTAACTGGAAAAACATTCCCAGCATCCCTCTTTTATTAAATGCTGTTTTTTTCCAATCCTACATGAAAAAAAAAGGGACTTTATTGGGTAAATATAATGCAACAACCATGTGTTGTTTCCCACTCCACGGCAAATGTTTCCACTTCCTGCCAGGATTGATTCCAGATCGAAAAGCGCTGCTTCATCCCAGGACTTTTCACACAATCTGTTCGACTCAGCCTACGAGCCGTGGAAAATTTCCTTTTCCATCCCATTTCCCTGATTTTTATCTCAATATTTGGGGAGCCAAAAGTCAAACGCAAAGATTCCTTCCAGATCAATGCTTTTTCCCTCTGTGGTTCCTTTTCCTGGTTGCATATCCATGAAAAGAGAATTTCCTGATCGTGGAAAACAAAGGAGAAAGGAAATTTTGTGGAAAATTTATTCCAAATCGGCCAAGTGCTGGCGCTGACCCTGACTCACCTGACAGTAAAAGAGGAAAACCATAAAACCCTGGAGTGTGGACAGCTCAGAAAAGGCTTTTCCCTAAAAAGATATGGATTGCTGGATCCTCTGGACCAGCAGAAGGGATGAAATTTCCTCTGTTTGAAGATAAAAACCTGAATTTCCCACATCCTACCTCCATTATTTTGGGGGCAGATTCCATCAAGATCCAGGAAAATTTCCCTGTTGCTAATGGAAATCAAGCTGAACATCCAAACCCTCTTTGGAAAAGCAAATTTCCACCAATGTGGCATTGCATCTTCCTTCAGGAAAGCATCCAGAAAACCCCAACTTCCTATGGATTTGCAGGGATCTGATTGAGCCATCAGGAAGGAAATCCCGGGATGGTGAAATCAGGTTCCTTTCCTTGGGAATCTCCACTTTGGGATGGCTTCTGATAAGGAAAACCTGAGATCTCTAAAGCTCTCCCGTGCCTGATTTTTGTGTGGGGACATCCAGGCCTAATTCCAGGTGAAAAAGAGGTGGGAAAACCATCCAGCATTCCCTCCATCCATCATCCCTCACCTGTCCCACATTCCTGGAGCAGGAATTCCACCTGCATGGATGGCTCGCCTCAGCACCCACTGCAGCACTCCTGGATCTTCTCCCTGACTTCCAAGACTGGCAAAATCCAGGCATGGAAACGAGATTGGGAAGAGCCAATTTAGACTGGGAAAAGGGTGAGGATGCTGGGATTAGGGCATGGAAAATTTCCCATCCATGGAATATCTGCCATCCCTGAATGCCAGAGGGTTTTCCTCCAGCTCTTGCTCCTGGGGGGATTTTCCACCCTATCCCTCACAGCTGGTCTGGAGGATCCCGTTCCTCCTGGACTCTCCTTCCCTGGCTCTTCCTTCCCCCACGTCCAACCAAACCTGCTCTGATCCATGACATAATCCCCGATCCATCCCCATCTTTTTGTCCCTTTTTCCCTTGTTCCAGCACGGACAAATGCCCCACATCCTCCATCCAATGTGTTGGGACACAACCTCCTCCAGTCTGGGAAAATCTTGGCCTCCAGATCCCAATAAAATGATTTTTTTTCCCCCTGTTGTTTTAAGCTGTTGATTTCTCGAGGGCTCCACGTCTCCTCAGCATTCCCAAACATCCGATGATTTTATTCCAATTGCCTGGTTATCCACGGCCAGGCTGCTTTTCCATTCACCCAAACCTCCTTCAGTTATGAAACGCAAAAACTATGGAATGCTGGATGTTTATTTGATCTCTTTTCCCCCGAGAAGGAGTTTAATAATTTAACAGCAAATCTGAAACTGCTCCATGAGGAGCAATTTGCTTTAGGGGGGAAAAAATGAGAGGATTTTTTTCCCCTCCATCTCCCACATTCCCAAATAAAGGTCTGGTTTGCTTTGGATCATGTTCACTCTCCGAAGACTTCGTTTTCCTATTAAAATCTTTATTTCACTCCAGATTATTCTACCATTCCTTTGTCTCTCTGCCTTTGGAATGCAGCTGTCACCATGGCTTTTAGGATCCTTCTTCCCATTGGTTCCTGGGAATGCTTTATATCCCCTTGGAACGAGCCCATAAAGGAATTCAGGTGCTTTTGAACCTGCCAAGTGCAGCTCATCGAGGGATGCATGGAAAGGAAGGGCAGGAAGCAACAGATTTGGGGTCACGATTTATTTACTGAGAGCATTTCTTGGGAGTTTATTGCTTGTTTGGGCTCCTCAGGAATTGTTTTTCCGTCTGGAACAGCACCTCCATGCTTGGAGTGTCCCAGATTGAGGGATATCTGTGCCCAGGTGCATCCAGAATATCCCTGCATCCCTTCCGTGGACGGCCGGGATCCATAAATCACATTTTGAGTGTCAAAGCCCTTTTACACAATTCCCAAAAATGTTTGAAGTACAACAACCTCTGAAATCACCAAGATTTCCCCAAGATCCGTTCCCAGAGGATCTGTGGGACTCGGAATCTCGGCAGCCTCAGGGAAAGAGCCACACAAGGCAAAATCCCAATCCCTGCACATCCACGCTCTGCTTTTCCCCAGGATCCTCAGCCCAGCCTAAAATATTGATCCCCTTTGCTCCCAAATATTTCCCTCCTCTTTGAGGACACCCCCAGGGAAAAAATCCGGAATAAATCATAAAGTCACAGCTTTTCCAACTGCAGACTCCTCCATAAGATCCAGTTCCCATCCTTCCCAAATGGAAACTAAGCTTTATTTTAATTTTAATATAATAATTATTTTTATAATAATTATAGATATAACATATCTTTATTTTTAAAAAAAAACAATTGCTTTTTTTTTTAATATTTCTCATGGGTTCCCTCCTCCCCTCAGTGATTTTTAATGTGTGGAACATAAAAATACGAAGCTGAGGACACTGTTCCGATAATTCCTTGGAAAACACTCTCCAGATGTGTTGCTGCTTTTCCACATGTGGGGGAATGCATTGTGCATGTCTGGGGAAAAAAAAAAAGAAAAAAAACCCAAAAAAACGGGGAAAACAGGGATTTTTTCCCAAAGTTTGGCTTTTGGTTTGAAATAAAGGAAGATGGGCAACACTTTGGGGCTGGAGATGAAAACCAGCACACCCAAAACTTCCAGAACCTAATGAGGATCCAGGAGAGGTCGTTTGAGGAAGGAAAAGAGGGAGAGTAAAAAAGTAGGGGAAAAATCCCACCCAAGCTTAGGAATCAGGAGCAGAAATAGGAGCCTTGTTCCCTTTAAGCTCAGCTAATCTGAGTCAAAACCCACATGAATCAAGTTAAGCTGAGCTCAAACTGCTGTTCCTGCCCACTTGGATGCACTCACACAAATTTCCCAAGATTTTAGTGGCTCCTGCTTTGTCGGGAATCACATTTGCTTTATTGGGAATCCCAAATCCCACTCCCGAGGAAGGCTGGGGTTGTTTGGATTTTCCAATAATTGGGATTTCACCCCCCGAGTGTTTTCAAAGCATTATCCAATAATCCTCAAGGGAGGTGGGAAAAGTCGGGATCGTCGTTCCTGTTTTACAGAGCAGGGAGAAGCCAGGATAGGGGGGAATCCCTGCCTTGCCAAAGGAGAGGGCAGGATGGGATCAATCCTGAGAATCTGCAGGCTCATGGCCCGGGATCCACTGCCTGAGCTTCCCTTGGGAGGGGAATGCGGGGAAAGACGGGACAGAGGGAGGGATGAGCAGGAATTCCGCACCACGAGTCGCTCCAAGGAATTTTTGGCACCAAAAAAGGATGCACCGGGAAGCTCAGTGGTGTCAGCCCGATCCTGCCCTGCAGGATGCTGATATTGGGATGGAAGGAAGGAAGGAAGGAGTTTTCCCAAGGTTCTTTCTGCCCCAGCTCCTTCGGACAAACCCAAGCTGAATTCCAAGAGGGAATGAGCAGCAGGTCCGTGCTAACGGAGCTCTCCGGACAGAGATGGATGAGGGAGCGCTGACCCCGGCGGCCCCGCTGGCAGGGGAGCAGGGACAAACAGCTGGGAGCTGCAATTCCCTCCCCCGGAACAGCTGGATCCGAGGGAGGACATCTGTCCGCAGTCTGGGTGGTTGGGGAGGAACAACAAGCACGGAGCGAGCCGGGATCCTCGGGACGCGGAACGCGGATCCGCCACGGGGATGGGGCCACGGGGCAGGGATGGGGATGGACTGGGCCTCCCACGGAGCAGAGGTGGCAGGAAGAGCCCTGTTAGGGGGTCGTGCACTCCAGACCCTCCTCAGTGTCCCGGGATTGCACGTGAACCACCAAAATTCCATAAATCCAACGGCGCGCATGGAGACTCCTCACCCTACCAGGGCCAAAGAGCCAAACAGGTGGAGGGAAAGTGGGAAATCTCTCCAAAATTTTTCCATGGCTGCTAGCCCTGGCTTAGCAAAGCTGCTGGAAGCTTCTGCAGCTCCAAGAGGGATTTTTTTCCCCCATGGATGTGCCAATCCCACACCTCATGGCTGTGCCCAGAGCCTCGTGGGTGATGCAAAAGCATCTGAGGATCCCAATTCCAGGAGTTTTCCAGCCCCTCCCTGGCTTCCAGCAGCAGGTGAAGCTCCACACACTGCCCAGGCTTTCCATCCCAGCTTTTGGGAAGCTCACAGCCACTTCTGCCGAGCTTTCCCTGCTCCAGACGTGCTTTCTGACTTCCCAGAGCAAGATCCCAATGCAGCACTCCTCAAAAATCCCCCTAAGAGCCAGAAAACGCAATTAGCGCAGGTGCTTCATCAGGGAGGAAAATGAAGGCAGAGTTTGCACCTCCTGAGACATCAAAGCCTCAGAAGGGCAAGAAATCCGTGTAGGAAACCAAGCTCTGGAGCTCAGGGTTGTTTCTTACCAAGATTATAGGAAATTCCCTTGGGACATCCTTCTCCACACAAGCAGGAATGTTGGGTAAGGATTAAATCCAGCTCTGTTTCCTCAGAATTTTACTGTCTGGAGCAGTATTTGCATGGAATTGCTGTGTTTGCCCAGGGAGAAACCAAACATTCCCTGCTGGAGGCACCTTCACCTCAACCCCAGGTGACAGCATGTGGATGACAAACCTTATTCCGGCCAGATTCCGAAGCCAGGAACAGCGGGACATAGGAGTGTCCTACCAGCTCCACCACCCTTTCCAAACTGGCACCAGAGCCCGCCAGGAATTCAGGGTAGGAATTTATTGACTACGAATCCATGTAAAGTTGAGCTGGACAAGAGTCAGGACACCAAGCAGCTCCCAAAAGCTGGAATTCCTTCCCCTAACTTTGGCTGGAAGTTCATCCCAGTTCACAGCAGTTGTGTTTTCCCTTTGTTCTGCTTCCCTGCGCACGAGCTCGTGGCCTAGAGGGAGAAATGCTGCTTGAATATGCAGGAAAGCTGGGCTAGATTCCCGTTCTTTTGCTCCTCCAACCCCTTTAAAAGGAAAAGGAGCGGGGTTTTCCAGGCACAGGGGTGTCACATCCACGGATCTCGTCGGGAACTTGCTCTCCAAGCCTCATTCCCTTTTGTCTCCCACTCCAGGAGCGGGGCTGGGGGTGCTGCCAGACCGTGGAATGCAGCGCTCACCCCTTGAAAAGTCAGGAATTCCAACTTCACACAGACATTTGGAGCCAGCCCAGCTGCCAATTCCACATGAGACAATCCGGAGATAAAGGGATGTTTGTGATCCTCCAGGTGCTGGAAAAGGGAGGAACCATTCAGGTGAGGAGTTGGTTGAGTTTACCTGCTCGGGGTGGTTGAACTGCAGGGTTCACCCACAGCTGCCCACACTTTTTGCAGTGCCACTTCTGCCCTGCTCAACGCTGCAATTACCTTAATTCCCTTCCCTTTCCTGGTGTTCCCAGCTTTGGGAAGCCTGGAGAGTGTTGCCAGGTTTCCCATCACTAATAGGAGTGGAGAATGGTCCTGTAACTGGGAATTTGGGCTCCTTGTCACTGTCAGCGGGAGGAAATTGCCAAAAAAAAATCATGAAACAGTGGTTTGGCTTGAGAAATCCCACAGCAGATTCCTGGGATGAGCCTGGATCCTTCTGAGGGAAGGAGTGACCCTCCGTGGTGACCTTCCTGAGCCCAGAGCACTTGGAGAAGAACTTCAAGCAGGTAGAACTCACCTGGCGTGGGGATTTCATGGCAAACCCATCTCCAGGGCCAAAAGTTGGCTGTGTGGGGGGAATCTTTCTGAAGTGGGATTTGCTGGCAGGGAAAGGCTCAGCCCCGAACTGCTGCAGCCCTCGGGCTTCACTTAACCCCTGCCTGGCCCCCTCAGTCTGAGCCCACGCTAAGCCCGGCTTTGATACGGCCCCACACCCGCTGACAGCTCAGGGGGCATCAAATAAACCCCAGAGCCCCAGGGGCTCGGCCCTGCCCCCCTCTGCCAGAGCCCATGGAGAACGTGGAGCACATGGAGAACATGGAGCTCATGGAGAACATGGAGTCCATGGAGCACATGGAACATGTGGAACATGTGGAGACCATGGAGAACATGGAGCACATGGAGTCCATGGAGAACATGGAGAACATGGAGCACATGGAGAACATGGAGCACATGGAGTCCATGGAATACATGGAACATGTGGAGAACATGGAGCACATGGAGCTCATTGAGAACATGGAGCACATGGAGAACATGGAGCACATGGAACATGTGGAGCATGTGGAGACCATGGAGCACATGGAGCACATGGAGTCCATGGAACACATGGAACATGTGGAGCACGTGGAGACCATGGAGAACATGGAGCTCATGGAGAATATGGAGCACATGGAGTCCATGGAGCACATGGAGACCATGGAGTCCCTGGAGCACATGGAGTTCATGGAACACATGGAACATATGGAGCATGTGGAGACCATGGAACACATGGAGCACATGGAGTCCATGGAGCACATGGAGCACATGGAGAACATGGAGCACATGGAGTTCATGGAACACATAGAACATGTGGAGCATGTGGAGACCATGGAGCACATGGAGCACATGGAGTCCATGGAGCACATGGAGCACATGGAGTCCATGGAGCACATGGAAACATGGAGCACATGGAGAACATGGAGAACATGGGGCACATGGAGCACATGGAGAACATGGAGAACATGGGGCACATGGAGCACATGGAGAACATGGAGCACATGGAGTTCATGGAACACATAGAACATGTGGAGGATGTGGAGACCATGAAGCATGTGGAGACCATGGAGACCATGGAGCACATGGAGCACATGGAGAACATGGAGAACATGGAGCACACAGAGACTGTAGAGCCCATGGAGCCCATGGAGAACATGGAGTCCATGGAACATGGAATATCTGCCATGGACAGATGTTGGGACAGGGAATCTCCCAACATCCCAAGAAGTGTCTGCCATGGACAGATGTTGGGGCTGAGCGTTGCTCTGCCCTTTGTGCGTGTCCTGAAAGGTCCACTGGCTGCTGCTGGCAGCGATTTTGTGGGATATTTGCAGATTTTGGGATCAAACATCACCCCACCCTTTCTGTGCATCCTGCAAGGTCCATTCCCGCTGTTGGTTCCCAGTTGGAGGAGATTTGCAGGAACCAAGTGCAGCAGGAGCAGATGGACACAGTGAATCCAGCTCAAAGCACTTATGGAACCATGACCTCAGTTAACCACACGTGGCTTCCTCCGAGCTGACACCACCTGATGGTGCAAATTTCCTGCAACTGGACAAGCAAGAGACGGGGAACACGATCAGAAAGCCATAAAATCCTGGAATGGTTTGGGTTGGGAGGAAATTTTAAAGGTCACCTAAGTTTCAACCCCCCACCATGGGCAGCGACACCTTCCACTATCCCAGGTTGCTCCAAGCCCAATCCAGCCTGGCCTTGGACACTTCCAGGGATGGGGCAGCCACAGCTGCTCTGGGAATCTGTTCCAGGGTCTCCCCACCCTCTGAGGAAAGGCCTCAGGTGTGCCCTGGGTGGGGCTGGGGGGGCAGATGTCACTCCTCCTGTGAGGGGACACTGATCCACTCATGGCCACGCTCCGGAGGGTGGCACTGACCCCCTGGACCCGCTGTGGAGCCCACAAGGCTTGGGTCTCTCTCCTTGTCCTAATCCACGCTGGATCAGCTGATTTCATTTCTAATTTCCTCACACATGTGCTACAGCACAGCTGTGGAACATGAGCCGAGTCTGCAGAGGAAATCCTGAGATTTACACAGGCCCCAGTGGATTATAAAAACCTGGAAACCGGACAGATAACACTCATGGAACAGACTCGGAACATGCTGGGGAGAAAAAAACCTCACAACAGATTAAAACCTGCTGTTCCCTGCTAAATGTAAAAGTGTCTTTTCCAACACTTTGAACTACTGTGGTGAAACTTTGTAGGTAGCTGTCGTTTCAAAGGTGCAATCTTCAGGAGGATTGTTTTCCTTTTTTTTTTTTTTTTTTTTTTAATGGATTTGTGAAAGCTGCAATAAAAGAGCCCTTAAAAGGCCTTGACCTGGAGGCCTGCGAGCCTTTAGCCTGGTGAGGTTCAGCCCTAAACCCTGTGCAGCTTCCAGAGCTTCTGAGAACTTCCAAAATCCGAGCTGGCTGCTGATGTTTCAGCCCAAGGTGGTGGGAGGAAGAAGTAAACAGTTCCTGTTGGGACATGTTGCGTTTTCCATCCCACCGGAGCCAGTTGGACACTCCGTGGGTTTCTGACAGGGGACAGGGCTGTTTTCCCAGCTTTTCCCTGCCTATGGAAAGGCAGCTGGAAGGGGAATTATCCTGGAGGGAAGGAGGCTCAGGGGGGCCCTTCTGGCTCTGCACAGCTCCTGACAGGAGGGGACAGCTGGGGGGGTCGGGCTCTGCTCCCAGGGAACAGGGACAGGAGGAGAGGAAAAAGCCCAAAGCTGCATCAGGGGAAGCTCGGGTTGGACACCAGCAGGAATTTCTCCATGGAAAGGCTGGTCAGGCCTTGGAACTGCCCAGGGAGGTTTGGAATTCCCATCCCTGGAGTGTCCAAGGAATTCCTGGTTGTGGCACTCAGTGCTCTGGTCTGGGGACAAGGTGGGGATCAGGCACAGCTTGGACTCAATGATCCTGGAGATTTTCTTTCCAACCTCAGTGATTCCATGATTTTATGATTTTGAATAAATTCAGCCAATGATCTCAGGGATGCTGCTGTCCTGGAGAGACATTTTCCTATTCCCCATCGCAGCAGGATGGATTTTTTTCCACCCACTTTCCAGTTGGCTGCTGGCTCGGAGCTGCCATTTTTGTGCTCCTGCAGGTCTCCAGCTGCATCAGTGGGATCAAAACAAAGCCCAAGGTCAGACTGGCTTTTCTTGAGCTGTCAAATGGATTTATTGCTTTTTCCAGGATCAATGACTTCAGAATTTGGACTGCTAAGCTGTGCTGGTCACGTCCATCCAGGGCCAGAATCTCTTGTTTTGAGGCCTCTTCTTCCCCCAAGAATTGTGGGAATCTCGCTCCCATTTTATCTTGAACATCAAAAGAATTTCGAGGAGGGGTCAGATGAAAGTTTGGGGGGTTTCCTCCCTCATTTCTGTGAAGAACAAACCAGGATGGTTTGGGGTTTGTGAAAGCAAAATCAGCTTGAGTTGGATCTCAGATCTATTTTATCTCAGTCCCTAATCTTTCATTTGAATTTGGGGTTTCCAAACCAAAACCCAGGGAAGACTTTGTGAAAAAAACCAACCTGAACTCCAACCTCCTCCACACATTCCAGGCGGCTGCTGAGAGGAATTCTCCTCCGAGTTCATCTGAATCAAACTGTGACAAGGAAAAACCTCGGCTGGCACCCACCTCTCCTCAAAAGGATCAAATCCCACCCCGAGAGGGGCAGGAAGAGAAGCAGGGAAAGGCAGACAAGGCCTGGCTTGGTGTCTGTGCCACCAAAATGCTCCAAGCTGGAGCTGTTCCACTGCAAAGCACCAAGTCCAGGCATCTCCTGACCTTCAGCAGGGCTTGAGACACTCAAAAAGTGGCAATATCCTAGGACAAGGCAGAGGAAAAGCTGCTGAGATTTCCCCAGAATGCTGGAGTTGTTGGGGCAGCCAAGAGAACAGAGTGGTTGGAGTCTGGGCTCCTCAAAAATTGGTGGAGAAGGTTTGAAGACGCCTCATGATGGTTTTTTGAAGGGCTTTGTAATGTTGTCCTCAAAAAGGGCATCACTTCTGTCCCAGATGAGCTCCATTTTAGGATTTTCATTTGGGATGTGGGGGAAGTTGGGCGATGCACAAGGCTCAGGTTGAAACGTGGCCTTCCAGCATTTGGATTTTGAACCTTTAATATCCAGAAAGAATCAGGTCTTGGCAGATGGTCAGTGACACAAAGGAGGAACTCAGTCCCTGCAGGTCAATTTTTCCACCAGTAACATGATCCCACACTAAAAAAAAAAAAAAAAAAGTCATTTCCATCCTCTCCCCCTGGAATCTGTGTGTTTCCTCTTGGATCCAACTCTTTCCAAAAATCACTTCCCATTTAAAAAATTGATTTCCTCAACCCTGAATCTGCATTAAGTCCCTCATATTGTGTTCTCCGAATTACCCATTTTGCTTCTCGCGTCAAAAGTCGTCCCCCGAGGGCTTTGTGACATAAACTGTTGCTTTTGACCCAGAATTGGAGCTTCCTGGGGTGTTTTTATTTGCAGTTCTCCCACTCCAGGAACTAAAAAGTAGCCAAATGAAAATCTGCCATTTTATGCGGCCACGACAGGTTCACACAAATCATCTTTTTATTTTTTGCTGTAATTTTTAGTGTTGTTTGGTTTTTTTTTTTTTTTTTTTTTTTTTTTTTTGCTGCGTGTCACTCAAATTAAATGGGAAATAGAATGAATTAAGTGGAATTTGTGGTGATGCTTTTATGATTTAATTTTGTGTTTCAAAATTTTGTTGCGAATAGTCCAGAGCAGGGATCCTGTGATAGTCTCAAGGACAAAATTAGGGTAAAGTTGGACATTTATGTAAGTCCTCAGGGAGGGATATTCACACTCACAGCATCCCTTGAGTTGCTTCTTCCAGACATTTCCAGCCCTTGGACTTCTCTACCATTTTTCCATGGTCTCATCCACCATTTTTCCATGGTTTTGTCCATGACTTTTCCATGGCCTCGTCCACCATTTTTCCATGGCCTCGTCCACCATTTTTCCATGGCCTCGTCCACCATTTTTCCATGCCCACTCTGCTCTGGGCACATTCCAGATGACACCAGGCTGTGGATTGTCCCCCAGGATCCATCTTTTTGCAGGCACACAGCCAGAAATCCCAAATCTGGACAGTCCCCAGCCCAGGCGCTGCACTTCCACACGGATCCGAGCGGGAACGTTTTCCCTCTGGAAAACCAAAGGCCCAGACTTGGGGATTTTATTGGAGCATAAACTTGGACAATTAAACTCTTCAGGGAGGAGATTTCTCGGGGCAGTTTTTTCAAGCAGCTTTTTCCAGCTGAGCCTGGGCCCCAAAATAACGAGAGCCCGAACACAGAGCCGCTGTTTGCCGGTCGGGAGCGCGATCCCGGGAATGTCAACCGGGAGCCTGGTGAGTTTTCCTCCTTAATGAGGTGTGAAAAGTCAACGGAGCCTCGTGGTTCTCCAAGGGGAGCCTGGGGAGGCTGTTCCAGGCCCAGCCCCTTCCACCCTGCCCTGCTCCAAACCCCCACAATCGCCCTTTGACAGCCACGGATCCAGCCCTGCTTCCCTTCTCCAGTGGCCAAACAGGGAGAGCCTGGAAATCCTGGGAATCCCTGGAGGGCCCAGCAGCACCTGGCTCCATCCATTCCTCCAAGGGTTTCTCTGCTGAGGGGATTCAGCCCCCGAAATTTGGCTGATTTGGGGTTTATTTCAGTGCCTCTCTGCAGGCACTGAATTTTTGTTCTCCTGATCCAACTGGGATTGGATTTTGTTCTCCTGGTTTTGTTCTCCTGATCCAGCTGGGATTGGATTTTGTTCTCCTGGTTTTGTTCTGGGACTGGATTTTGTTCTCCTGGTTTTGTTTCCCTGATCCAACCGGGAGCATCCTGGCCATGGACAGGAACAATACTCAGACTGAGGCACTGGGTTATTCCTTATTTTTAGGTTCCCAAAGAGCTGAAATCCTAATGAAATGCCAAAATTAGGGCACTGTGGGCTGTGCTCCCCATGGGAAGTGGCCCTGGAAGTCCTGGAACCCGGAGAGCCTGACAGCACCTTGCTCCATCCACTCATCCAAGGGTTTCTGTGCTGAGGGGATTCATCCAATGAAGTTTGGCTGATTTGGGGTGTTTTTCAGTGCCTCTCTGCAGGGTGGATTTTGTCCTGCCAGGCTCCTGATCCAGCTGGAATGATCCTGGTCCTGCAACAATTCATGAGACTGAGGCACTGGGTTGTTCCTTACTTCTGGGTTCCCAAAGAGCTGAAATCCTAATTAAATGCCAAAATTAGGGTGCTCTGGACTGTGCTCCCCATGGGAAGTCACCCAGCACTTTGTGCCATCTCCTCCAGGGCTGAAGCCACCAGAGATAACATTTTTCCTGGTGCATATGGCAGAAAATTCCAGGTTAAAGTCAGCTGCACATTGGATTTTTTCGGGACATTTCCAATATATCCCACTACAGACTCTGAGATGAACTCCTCAGGCTGTCCTGGGATACTTCCCCGGCCCAGCAGAAGCCGAGGGAATTTCCCCACGGAAGAGAAGCATCCAGAAACATCTCTGGGAATGGGATGTGGGATCCAGGGAAGCAGGGACAGGTTGCCTCCGAGCCGCTCCTGGCACATGTTCCCGGCCGCCTGTTGCTGTCTCCGAACAGATGTGGGCAGTTTGGGGGATGATGAAGTATTGGATCTGTTTCTCCTTCAGGGATTATTCCTACCAAATAAATCTGCAGGTTTATATGTTTAGCAGCTGACGGAGAGCCCTTTTCCCTCCCTTTCCCCGTTCTGTTATTCCTTGCAGCCGGAGCCAAAACAAGGCTTTTAAGGCAGGGAGAGGAGGGGGAATGCTCGGGACGGGATTTGGGAAATTTTGGAGACAACACTACAGCAAATGGGGGCAAAACATCCTGCCCAAAACACAGCTCATGGATCCATCTCAGCTTGTTCCAGGAGGGATCCTGGACTCCAGGAGTGTTGGTTTAACCACCAGGTCATAAATTCGTCTGGGAGCTTTAGAATTTGTGGTCTGGGGAAAGATCTTTCCCTCTCTCCTGGTGGTATAGGATTTTTTTTTTTTTTCCCCTTTTCTTTCTTTCTTTTGGCGCTGCCTTGGGCTTGGATTTACAGTGGTTTAAATTCCTCTGAAAATATTCCCTGATCAGCCCCGGAATGAAAGACAGAGAGCGTGCGATGAAGGAGCCCAACCTGCTGGCAAGGGCATCCCAGGTTTTCTTTGGGAATGGCAGGTTGATCCAGAGGCATGAGCTGAGTTGTGGATGTTGATGTTTGGATGTCTCCTTTTTAGGGAGAGGGTCTGAACTTCCTTTAAAGCCCCTCCAAACCCAGTCTGGAAGGCTCGGTGCTGCTTCCGTGGCTCCTGGATGTCTGGTGCCAGAGATCCTCCTGCAGGGCTTTGCTTCCTAAATCCTCCTTCCAGTTCCTAACTTCCCCTTGTTCCATAAACATCCAATTCCAACTGCCAGCTCTGGAGGAATAAGGGACGTGCAGGAAACACTTGGTCCTTAAAATTATGCAGCCACCGCTGCACCTGAAAAGCTCCAGGAGAGTTTTACCTGGAATATTCCTCAAGGGATGGGGGATTCCTGGAGATCCAGCTGCTCTGGGAAAGGAGCCCAGTCCAGCACTCAGTCCCTGCACATGGGAGCCAGGGAGCAGCTGCTGAAGGGTGTCCTGGAATCATGGAATATCCAAACTTGGAAGAGACCCACAGGGATCAACGAGTCCAACTCCCAGCCCTGCACAGGACATCCCAAAAATCACCGCACGGTGAAAAATCACCTCCTGACACTCGGCCATAACCATCATCATCATCATCCTGATCCCAAAGGCACCATGAGGAGAGGGAAGTGGTTATGGATTGAGCTCATCCAGAGCCTCGGGAAGCCAAGGAAGCAGATCCCACTTGGGTGGAGCAGGAAGGTGCGTGGTGGTGTTTGAATCTCCCTGCTCGTCTGACCATGGATTGAAAAGCTGAGTCCTCTGCAGGAGGAAGTCAAGATTCCATGGGAAGGCTGTGAAAAACCGGGAAGGATGACTGGGAATGAGGGTTTGGAGGAGGATGAATGCCCTCAGTGACAAGGACACAGCTGGATTCATGCACTGTTGGAATTGCTGATCTTAAAGGGCTTTTCCAGCTTCAAGGATTCTCTGACTCCGTGTTTTCCTTGGGCGCTGTGTTTGGGATGGGGATGTGGCCATGCCCATCCATGCCCTGGGAATGCAAGGCCATATCCCTCTGGGAATGGTGGCTGCTGAGATGTTTTTAGGACAAAGGACAAATCCCTTGGCTCGTGGGTTTTCCAACCTCACCCTTTGCTGCCTTTTCTGTCCCTCCATTAAAATAATTAGGGAGATAATTAAACGAGCACGGATAAAATAACGGGATCCACGTGGAGATGGAGAAGCTGTTGGAATCCTGACTATATCCCTGACTCCTGTGGCCAATCCAGGGAACGTGCCTCTGGAGGCATCTCCCAGACCCTGCTGAATCACCCAGCAATTTTGGGAAGAAAAAAGCCGGAGTGCTTCTCATATTACCCAGGAAAAGCCAGTGAAGTAGGACAGAGCCACTTCCAGAATAAAGCCTGGGGTTAACACATTTCACAACAGCAAAATCTTTTCCCAGCTTGTCCCTTATTTAATGGTTAAACGGCGGGAATTGCTGTGGAATCCCACAGGGACAAACCTGCTCTTGGACTCATCCCCCCTCATCCCACAGCAAAGCCAAGCAAGGAAAAAAAATCTTATTTGTAGCATGTTTTAGACCCAAATAACACAAAAAAAACTAATTTTTTTTTTTTTTTTTTGAATTTTGCATCCCAGTTTGTGTGGATGACCACGATATTACACAGCTTTGAGGGAACTTTGGCAGCTTCTCTCGCTGTTTTACAGCACAGTTGTTCTTCGAAACAAAAGGTTTGGATTAATGGTGTTTTAATGTCCAGGATATGACAGAAATGAAATGCAGGAACAGTTGGCTCGCACACTGGGAGCCGAGTCAAGCTCAAATTTGGCTGCCAGCCCGCGGAGCTCCTCTGGGACACCCGAAAGGGGTGTGAACATTAACTCATAGAGCCATAACCCCGCTGCTCCCGAGCCTGCTCAGCCTCCCACTAATGCAATAATTGAATCAAAACCATCTTCAATTGTGTTAAAAACAACTTTGAACACTGGAGAAAGGCTCAAAAGCCCAGCAAACCACCAAATATCCTGAGCTATTTAAAGGTCTGGATAACTCCATTTTCCTGCTGAAGGTGAACCTCTGGCACAGGGCGAAGCTTTGGTTGCATTTATTAAAATTTAACAAATTACCCCCCAAAAAGCAGCACTGATTTGGCTTTTTTGTTGTTCCAAGACAACATAAATCCTCTAAATACCCGGAGCAGAAGGCAGGGATAATTATCACTGAAATATCTCTGACATTTCCTTCAGGGTTTGTGAAATCCTCAAGGCCTCTTTCTATCTTTGTCAGTGCCTTCCTCTGCTTCCTACGACCACGTGCCTTAACTCCTCCATCTCTCCAGCCTCCAACTCTTCTGTTCCATTGTGTGCTTGACTTCATTTCGGTGCCAGCTTCTTCCACTCTGTTTTTCTTTCCTCTTTTATTTTATTTTTTTCTTCGTTTTGGTAATTGAGAACAGGCAGAAGTTCGGGTATTAAAAAAAAAAAAAAAAAAAAAAAAAAAAAAAAAAGAGCGTTCCACGTAATTGAGAGAAGGTTAACAAAGCATGAAACGAAATAAAAAACACCATCCGGTGCTGATGTCAACATTCATAAATGCAGGAGTGCTCAGAGCCATCCAGGAGAGATTGGAGCTGGATCTCTGCTTTTGGAGTGTCTTTGTTGCTGTTGTTCCACAGGATTTTTAGGAGTTTTCAGATCATTTTTTGGCCCATGGGGTCTGCTCGAATGCTTCAGGTCTCCCACTTGGTGTGTCGCTGGTGTCACTCTAAATCATCCCACACACGACCCTCTGGGCACTGGCTGGGGGTGATCAGAATCCCAGAATGAGAATCCCAGAATCCCAGAATCCCAGAATCCCAGAATCCCAGAATCCCAGAAGTGAGGCTGGAAAAGCCCTCCAAGATCCTCCCAGCTGTGCCCGATGCCCACCTTGTCCCCATCCCACAGCGCTGAGTGGCACATCCAGGAATTCCTGGGACACCTCCAGGGATGGGCACTCCAAACCTCCCTGAGAGCTCCTTCCAATGCCTGAGCAGCCTTTCCAGGAAGAAATTCCTCTTGAATTGTGGCCACCCTTGATGAGCTCGCCTTCTGCTCTTGCTGGAGGTCAGAAAGGCCCATAAGGAGGAAGAATGGATAGGGAAGAGACTCAATATCCACTGGAATTCCATGAGAGGATGAAGAGGCACCTCAGTGGTGCTGTCAGGCTGGGAGTTGGAAGCTCCAGAACCAGAAACCATCACTTTGACTTTGTCACTGACTGAAAAGTCCCCAAGGAGAGAGGAACCAGCAGGTTTTCTTCTGGGTTTTTTTTTCAACATTTTCTTTCAGCTTGTTTCTCCAGCAGATTTCCCAGTGGCCACATCCACGAGGACAATCGCCTCCAGCACATCTTTACTCCTTATCTGCAGGAGGATGGATTTCCCTGGAGCTGGGGGTGTCCTGCCAGTGGATTTTTCCCCCAGGCTGGAGCACTGTGGTCAGGCTGTGCCTCCAGCAGTGCCAGTGGCAGCTGCTGTGTGTCTGTCAGTGTGACCTCAGCATAACACGGCAAAAATCAATTCCTTCTCCCTTTCTCCTGTCCCCACCCCGAGCCCCTCAGCAGCAAAGTTGATTTCCTGGTTGTGATTAGGGATGGTTTACATCCACTTCCTAAAGTTGTTTTCCTTGTATTCCCATCATTTAAACAGAATTCTGGGGATCGTTGCTTTGCCCGGACATCTGCACTTCCAACTTTGCCAACTTTGGGATGCTGAAATCCAGCTCATCCCAGAGGATTTGCACGGGCTGAGGCTCTGACCTGGACTTCTCCCTGTGAAATCCCAACCCCCTCTGTCATCCCAGCACTTCCAAGTGGAGCTGGAAGAGGCTGTGCAGGAATTAGAGCACTTAGAGGAAAGTGTGATGTTAAATCCCTACGTGCCAAAGCCACCGGGATGAGTAATAACGAGGTGTCAGACTGACACCGATCCTCTTCCCACGGAAAAGGGGGGGATGGAGCTGGCCCGAGCCGGGCACAGGCAGGAGGAGCTGTGGGGATGGATGAGAAGCTCCTTCCCTGCTCATCCTCCCTCCAAGGAAAAGCTGGATGAGCTGGGAGAGCTCTGTGCAGATTTCTCTCCTCCACGGCTCAGCCAACGCTGTCAGCACGAGCCCAACCCTCCCCTGCCCGTTCCCATTCCGGGAGGAGGGAGAGGGAAGGTGAAAGGGAAACTGGCAGCCCTTGTGAGCTCATTTTCCCCTGCTGGAATTAAGTCATGCTGCTGAGTAAAGAGGTGGATTCACTTCTTCCATGAGTTCCCTGCCACGCTCCGAGGGGAGAGTGGAGCTCGTTCCTTCAGCATATTTGGGAATTGTCTGCCCTGAATTTCAGGCACCTCTTTGCCTTTTCCAGAGGGAGTTTATTCCTTGATGAAGGCAGAGCAGGAATTTCAGGTGGATTAGGAGGTTGCACCTTGAGGAAAGGTCATTTCTAAAAAAAGGCTGATGGAGTGGCCGTCAAGGGCAGAGCACCCGATCCTCTGGGAGAGCAGAGTGGATTTGGGATCAGTCCTGGGAATGACAGCTTGACTGCACCCACACCTCATGGGGTTCCATCACCCCACTCAGCTGGGAATCACACAGCACTTGGACTCTGGGATTTACCTCCTTTACCCCAAAAAAGAGTCAAAATATTTCCACACTGCGTCCCGTTGGGAAAGTCCCACTCAGGCAGCCAAAACAAAATGTTCTGACCTTATTCCCACAAAATTGTGTCAGAAGCTTTGATTCCTCCTCCTCTTGTGCTGGTGTGGCTCCATCCTTTGCCTTTGGCAGCATCCCTCTGGTTTTATGCGCTCTGGGAGGAGCCATTAATGTGATTCCCAACTGCCTGACAATCCAATAAAAGAAGTGTTTTCTCCAGCCCTCAGACCCCAGCTGGCTCCAGAGAAACAAGTGGCATTCCCAAAAAAAAAACCCGTGTTCACCTGTGCTGGGCAGTTCCCAGGGCACTGCCTTTGCTCCGAGCCAGCAGCAGGGAATTTCTGGGAATCCTTCCTTGTTTCAAGCTCTCCTCCTTTCCTGCTTTACCCTCTTTATAATTCTCATTACTGGGGGGGTGGATACCTCCCTCTATCCTATAAAAATCCAGCTATCCTGGTTATTCCTGCTGTGAATAGTGGATTGAAGCACCTGCTGTGGTGGAAGATCCAACTTCCCCCATGGTTAAAGCCGGAGCTGTGACAACTTCAGGAGCACGTGCAGAAGGCAGGGGAGGGATTGTGCTCCCTAAATGATTCCCATGGATATTTCAGGAGCAGGGACCACACAGTCCTGGACACACAGAGGTTTTAATACTATTTTTTTTTGGCACATCTGCCTCTGCCTACCCTGGATTCACAGGGATTGTTGTAATTTTGTCTTCTCAATTTCCTGGTTTAACGCTGTGAGACAGAGCCGGGAGATGCCAAGGAAAAACCAGGAGGGCATTCCAGTAATTCAGATGCAGTGATAATGGGAAATTCCAGGAACAAGTGCCAGCACGTCAGGAAAAGGCACTTGGGCAGGAAAACTGGGATCACAAACTCTACCTGTGGCAGCTCCGTGGGGCCTCATTATCCACAGATCCATCCATTCCCCTCTGGAATTTTACAGTTATTGGCTGTAGGACTCAGACTGGGTCCCTGCTTAATGAATTCCAGCTCCAGCAGCCTGGGATAGTGGAAGATGTCCCCATCTTGGGAGATGGAATGGGAAAAGTTTTGGTCTGTTCTAACCCAAACCATTCTGGGGTTCTGTGAATGTCCACTCCTCTGGATCCAGAGCAACCCCTGCACTGGTTTTCCGAGGAATCACACAGGGATAACCCAGCTTTTCCACCTTGCAGGGTGGGACACACAACCCCCAGCACTGCCCTGCCATGGGGAAATAATCCAGAAATAAACATTTAAGGGGGGGAAAAAAGAAATCACACTTTAAAAAACTTGAAATACCACAGTCCTTATCTATATTCCCCGGCTTGGGAAAGGGCTGGATGGAGAAGGCAGTGTTGTGTTGCTGTAGTTGCCATGAAATCCCATTCCAAGGCTGGATGTTATTCGTGGAGGCGCCTTTGAATTAAGGGTTTTTAGCAGCATTTCTGACTCAACCCTAAACATGGCAACTGTTGCTAACAGCGGGCAACAATTAACAAATTAATCCCAACGCAGGCACACGCTGAGGACCTGCTTTTCCCGGGAAATGAGAGGGGAATTTTGCCCTGCTCCTTTGATTTAAGCTGGTTTTTTCAGCCCTCAAATTTTGCACCCACTTGGTTGAGTCAGGACAAAAATCCTGTCCTAGCAAAGGGTGCAGAGGGGAGAAATTGTCCTGCTCAGAGGTCACATGGACTGATGGAGCAGGAGAAGACCCCACTGTGGGGTTTCTTATCTTTCCAGGCTGTTTTCCTGCCAGGAATCTCCCGTTCACCTTGGGAGTGCTTTAAATGCTGCCAAAGTGCTCCTGGAGTGGGGAATTTTGGATGAGAGCAGGGATTGATGCCACCAGCACACCTGATCCTCAAGCAGACTCCATAACGGCCCCAATTCTGGAGATTTCCCGTGTTTTTCCTGAGCTCTGCAAGTGAGGGTTGTCTTGTCTCTCAGTAGAGGTTGCAGGAGGTCAAAGCACCCAAAATCCAGAGGCATTTTTGGCAGTGGAAAATGCAGGATGCAGGGAACACCCAGAGCCAGCTGGGAGCATATCCCCCTCACCCTTCACCCACCAGAAGCCTGAGGGAAAATGTCATTTTATTAAGTTGTCCTTTTATTAAAATATCATTTTATTAAACCTTCAGTAGTGAACCAGGCACTGCAGAGCTGCTGCACCTCGGCTGCGACCAATTAAATCACCCTAAAAGCACTTTTTTGTCATTAATTTATGGGTTTAAAACAAAGAAAAATACAAGTGGGTGTGAGGAGACTCTTGGGGATGGTCCCTGCACCCAGCTGGGCCATTCCAGACCTGTAATCATCAAAAATCCCACCAAAATCCTGGAATATTATCACTGTGGGCCATGGGTTTGCAGGAGAACACTGAGAGGAAAGATGCGCTATCCAGGGAATGCTGCAAGGCCACACAGCTCGGTGTGCTGGTTTATTTACAAAATGGAATTCCAGGGAGGAAAGGCTGAGGAAAAGATGAGGAAAGGCTGAGGAAAGGCCGAGGAAAGGGTGAGGAGAGGCCGGGGGAAAGCTGATGGAGAGCTGAGGAAGGCCTGAGGAAAGGCCCAGGAAGGGCTGAGGAAGGGCTGAGGAAAGGCTGAGGAATGGCTGAGGAAATGTGGAGAAAAATCTGAGGAAGGGCTGAGGAAATGTGGAGAAAAGGCCAAGAAAGGGCTAAGGAAGGGTTGAGGAAGGGCCGAGGAAAGGCTGAGGAAGGGCTGAGAAAATGTTGAGCAAAGGCTGAGGAAGGGCTGAGGAAAGGCTGAGGAAATGTGGAGGAAATGCTGAGGAAATGTGGAGGAAAGGCTGAGGAAATGTTGAGGAAAGGCTGAGGAAGGGCTGAGGAAATGTTGAGGAAATGCTGAGGAAATGTTGAGGAAATGTGGAGGAAAGGCTGAGGAAATGTTGAGGGAGGGCTCAGGAAAGGCTGAGGAAATGTGGAGGAAATGCTGAGGAAAATGTGGAGGAAATGTGGAGAAAAGGCTGAGGGAATGCTGAGGAAAGGCTGAGGAAACGTGGAGGAAAGGCTGAGGAAACGTGGAGGAAATGCTGAGGAAATGTGGAGGAAATGTTGAGGAAAGGCTGAGGAAATGTTGAGGAAATGTGGAGGAAGGGCTGAGGAAATGTTGAGGAAATGTTGAGGAAATGTGGAGGAAATGTGGAGGAAATGTGGAGGAAATGTGGAGGAAATGTGGAGGAAAGGCTGAGGAAGGGCTGAGGAAATGTTGAGGGAGGGCTCAGCTAAGGCTGAGGAAATGTGGAAGAATTGCTGAGGAAATGTTGAGGAAATGTGGAGAAAAGGCTGAGGAAATGTGGAGGAAATGCTGAGGAAAGGGTGAGGAAACGTTGAGGAAGGGCTGAGGAAATGTTGAGGAAATGTGGAGGAAAGGCTGAGGAAATGTTGAGGAAGGGCAGAGGAAAGGCTGAGGAAATGTTGAGGAAATGTGGAGGAAAGGCTGAGGAAGGGCTGAGGAAATGTTGAGGAAATGTGGAGGAAATGTTGAGGAAATGTGGAGGAAATGTGGAGGAAATGTTGAGGAAATGTGGAGGAAATGTGGAGGAAATGTGGAGGAAATGTGGAGGAAATGCTGAGGAAGGGCCGAGGAAGGGCCGAGGAAGGGCCGAGGGCTCCCCTGCGCGGCCCTGGGAACAGGAGCCCGCCCAGCCGCGATCCCGCACTCGGGAATGCTCCAGCTCCAGCTCCAGCTCCAGCCCCGAGCTCTGCCCGGAGCTTTTCAGCAAAGCAACCCAAGCCCCGGGCAGACAGCGAGGAAATCACCCTGTGCCAGGCACTAAAAATTCTCTGGAAACCCTTCCGGGGCAGGCCGGGCCCGCGCGGAGCCGCCCCTCTCCTGACAGGCCTCCCCGCTCACTCCAGCTCCCGCCTTGTGCTCTGCTCCTTTTCCCCGATTTTTCCCACTGAATTGGACGGGACACGACTTCCTATTGCGCCCAAATTGCTTCCGTCGGCTTGTGGGGGAGAGAGCAGCACATAAATGTGGTAATTTTCCCTCCGAGGCCCGGAGAAGACGATGAGGAGAGAGGCTGGATATGCAGATGGATAAATGATTAACCAGGCGCTGTCCTTTATCTGTCTGGAAGTCCTCTGGAAAAGAAAGGTTAAAGAAAAAATCCAGGAGCAAGTGGCCCTGGAGCTCATTAATCCGTCTCTTTTTGCTGGCACCGAGCAGGTCCTTGGCTCCCCTGCGGCTTTCAGGGTCTGTTTCAGCATTTTTCTTTGATAACCAAAGCAGTTTTTCATGGCCAGCAGTGACTAAGAGGTGGATTCGGAGCTGTTACCTCACCTTACCCCCGGTTTTTTTTCGGATCACAGGACAACCCAATCATCAGGAGCTGGCCCAGGCAGTGCTTTTAATGTGATTTCCAGCAAGAAAAACTCTGGAGTTTGGATGGGACACAGCCCGGGTTTCTCTGGAGTTAAATAGTGAGGGAGGGCTGGAAAGAGAGAGAAACATCTGAAAGCACAACTCTCCTTAATGAGGGAGTCTCGACCAGCATAGCTGGGGTTTTTCCAAGAATTTTCATTGTTTTGCTCCATTAGAGAAAAGCAGCCCGTGTTCCCAATATGCCAAACGTGTCAATTTGGGGAAAAATATTCCAAAGTGGTTCTTGGGGCAGTGAATCCCATCCTGTCCTGGTCAGCAGCTGGGCTGTGCCCTTCTCCAGCAGTTCCCAGGGGCAACATTCCCAATTCCTCTGGAGAGTGGATGCCCCAAGCCATGGCCACAGCACAGCACACCCCAAATGGGAAGAGCCAGCACATCCCAGAGCCTGCAGGAAAAAGCTCCTCCAGGAGCACCACCATCCCTGTGGTTGTGGGAATGGGGAAACTGAGGCACGGCTGACACAAGGTGGGGTGTTCATGGAATATCAAAACAATTTGGTTGGAAGAAACCTTTAAAATGATCCCACTCCACCCTCGCAGCACCTTCCGCTATCCCAGGGTGCTGTGATCCCATTCCCAGAGGAAATGAGCACCAGGGAAGGGAGGAAAGCAAAGCAGAGCCCAGGAAATCCACTTTTCCCTTCCTCCCCTCAGGGAATGCGGCAGGGGAGGGAGGGGAAGGGGTTAAAGGGATCCATCCAGGCAGGGATCACAGAGACCCCTCCTTTGGCAGCCTGGAATGTGGAAATCACAAGGATTTCATTTTGCTGCGGCACCAAAAAGTTGTTTGGTCTGAGGGTCACGGCTTTTCTGCAGCTTTCAGCAAATGGGGAAACTGAGGCACAGGTGACACAATGGGAGTTTCCATGGAATATCAGAACGGTTTGTTTGGAATAAACCTTAAAGGTGATCCAATTCTACCCCTGACATGGGCAGGGACACCTTCTGCTATCCCAGGCTGCTGTGATCCCATTCCCAGAGGAAATGAGCACCGGGGAAGGGAGGAAAGCAAAGCAGAGCCCAGGAAATCCACTTTTCCCTTCCTCCCCTCAGGGAATGCGGCAGGGGAGGGAGGGGAAGGGGTTAAAGGGATCCATCCAGGCAGGGATCACATCCCTTTGGCAGGGATGGGGCTGAATAATTCAGCAGCTCCTTAACCCTTGGCCAGCGGCTCCCACTCTCCCACCGGCTCCCTGCTCCTGCCAGCCCGTCCTCAGGGAGCCATGGCAACGCTCCGGGCGCCAGGAATATGGAAATCACAAGGATTTCGTTTTGCTGTGGCACAAAAAAAAAAAAAAAAAAAAAAAAAAAAGTTGTTTGATCTGAGGGTTGCGGCTTTTCTGCAGCTTTCAGCGAAGAATCATTTCTGTATTCATATCTCCCATTCAGCTGTCAGTTAGCAGCTCTGAAAAACCCCAAACATGAAAATAAAAAAGGCCGAAAGATTCTCCAAAAAAAAAAAAAAAAAAAAAAAAAAAAAAAAAAAAGGAAAATCATTTCGGTTTTCTGGGCTGGGTTAACACTTGAGGTGCTGGAGGGATTTCATCCCAATGTCAGAGGGGTTGGAGATGGATCTGCCCTGAGTGTGTCCAAAGGAGCAGGAACTAGGGAGATTTAGATGGAAATTTGATGGGAATCACTGCAAGGGGAGAGCCAAGGATGGGATCAGGATGGGACCAGCAGGATGCAGGTGCCACCTTCACTGCTCTTCCCTTGGGAATCTGCTTCACTCCAGGAGTGTGGGATGCTCAGGCTGGTGGGGAGAGCTCAGCCCTGCAGGAATCTCCAACTTTTGGTGGGATATCAGCACTCAGAGGCAGGACCCAGCCCCTAAGTGCTCCAGAATTCCAGGAAAATCAATCCTGACCCTGTGGCTTCCCGTGGAGGAGCGGGTGGGCAGCAGCTGCCTGTGCAAGCTGCCAAGGGAGCCGGGGCTGGAGTTAATGGGAGAGCTCCGGCTCGTTTTCCCTCCCGGTAAATCCAGTTAAAAGCTGGAACAGCTTGGAGCAGGAGCACGGGCCCAGCAGCTGCTGCTGGGACAGTTTGTGACCTCTGCGGGCTGGCAAAGAGGGGAGGCTCCTGTAACACATCCCGGGAAGCTGCTCCGGCTCCTCCGAGCTTGGAACTTCTGCTGGAGCCGAGGTTGAAAAGCTCAGAATTCCCCGGAGCCGGGGGGTTCCTCTGAGGTGCTGCCGCAATGCAGGAAAATCCCATTTTCCCCAAAAGACACCTCGGAAGGGGCAACTTTCAGAGGATTGGCTCAGCCTTTGGATGAAGGTGGATTTCTGGGAGTACCCGAGGGTCTTTCCACCTTTCTGTCTGTCCTTGCTCCCATCCAGATACCAAAGAAGTCAGATGGGAATCTCACCATTTTTCTTAGGAAAATTCCAACCCGGTTTGTTATTTGGAAGCAAACAAGGAGAGCTCTCCTGGGAATAACAGAGATTTTTATGCTCCAAGCCCAGAGAAGCAGGATCCTTGAAAGGGAATGTGTCAGGAAAGGGGAGGAAGGTCAGACCTGAGTGGAATTTCATTAATCCAAGTTTTTCCAGAGGTTTCTGGATAAACAGCTCTAAAATCTGCATCAGCTGCTTCATTCCTGGGATGATGGAAAACACTTCAGGCTCCTGGTGTCCATCGAACTCCAGGTTCTGGTCCATCAAACACCTAAACTATCCCAGATTTCCAAGTTGTTGGAATAAAATAAACACAGACAGCCAAGTGGAGTTGCCTTCCCAGCCTGGGTCAAGCCTGGGCATCAGCCCCCCTGGAGCAGGGAATTGCAGGGAATACTCTTCTGGGAATTCAAGGCTGGTGATGGGGAATGTCCTTCCCAACTCCCTGTCTGGCAGCTGCTGAGGGATCTCCTGGAGCTCCAGGGTGGCCTGAAATGTGTCCAGGGCAGGAATTCCATGGGATTCCAGCAATCCCTGACCTTTGGATGATATCCAGTGGAGATCAGACTCCTTGGAATAAAATCACGGAAGCGCCGACCAAACGTGGTGAACTCCGATTCACCTGAACAGCCCTAAATGGTCCCACCCCAAAGCCTAAAAATTCCTAAAATTCCATCACTGCTGGGAGCATTTTTTTCCCCCACCACTGGGATAACTGGGATGAGTGGATTGCACTGCATGGAATCAGCTTGAAGGGGGAAAATTTGGAGCAAATTCCACACAAACCATGGGAAGAGCAGGATAACGGTGCCCCTTGGAGCACGGGCTCTATCAGGCAAAGGGACTCGGCAGCAGAATTCCAATTTGCTGGAAATTCCAGTATTTCCAAGTAGTATTTAAAATAAAATAAACCAAAATAAAATAAAATAAAATAAAATAAAATAGCAATAGCAATAATTACTATAATCAATTATAAATATAATCATAATCATAACAACACAAAAAAACTAAATAAATGGTACAGAAAGTTCTGACTGACGTGTTTAAAAACATGGCAAGAAAACCTATTAATAATCAAAATAAAACATATTAATGAAAAATTTTATTTATTAACAAGAAAGATGGAAAGTTGGAAAAAAAAAATCTCAATTTTTACCTGGAATTTGCTATTTTAATAAATTCCCAGCTCATCTGTTTCAATCCCTACATTGAAAAAAAGCTGTAACCAACTCGACTTTTGTTGGCCCTTCCATGCCAATTTCACCTCCCTGATCCCAAAAACTGAATTCCTTCAAAAGAGAAATCCAAGAAATTCACTCAAATACCGCTAAATAATTTGATTTGAGCAGAATTTTTTCCGCCAGGCTGAAATATTTGCAAATCCTCCTCTGTCCGCGGCGGAATGAACTTTGCCTCTCCTGTCTGGAAGTTTATTGCCCATTCCTAATGATCAGTATCCATTTCATTCCCGAGGAATGAAGGGATTTGAGCGCTAATGTGGCACTGGGAGCAGCACTCTGCTGCTGGCTTCAACTGGGAAAATGATTCCGTGTCTCCCTGTTTTCCTGGAGAGGGCGGACACCGGACACCAGCCCATGGAAATCGCTCCCGGGTCAGGAGTTTAAGCCTGAGCTGGGCTGGGGGAGCTGATCCCTGTGGGGATCCTGATCCCGGAGCTCCGTCCTGGAGAGCAGATCCCCCTGGATATGGGAAGTCTGCTTTTTACACACATTCCAAAGTGTTTTGGACTTTATTCCTCTCCCCCCCCCCACCAAAAAAAAAGCACATTTTGAGTCTTCTCACACCCTCAGGTGTTGGTGCTGCTGACCTTTTCCAACGTCATGGAATGGTTTGGGGTGGAAGGGACCTTAAAGCTCATCCAGTTCCAGCCTCAACACCTCCCACTATCCCAGGTTGCTCCAAGCCCCATCCAACCCTGGACACTTCCAGGGATGGGGAATCCACAGCTGCTCTCCCCACCCTCATAGTAAAAAAATTCCTTCCTTTTTTCTTGCCTGGATCTGCAATTCTTCAGTTCCAAACCATCCAAGGATGGGGTTTGGAGCAACCTTGGGATAGCAGGAGGTGTCCCTGCCCGTGGTGTGGATCAGGATGAGCTTTAAGGTCCCTTCCAACCAACAAATCCCAGAATTCTGTGGGGATCAGAAGGAAAGAGGCAGTCCTGCTCCCTGAGCAGGGATTTCTGGCAGGACCTGGTGGGCTGCAGAGCCTGGGATTACCCTGAGTTCCCAGGCTGGAAAAACTCCTTGGGAAACTGCTGGGATGTTGAGCTGAGATCTCTGGGAGCCAGGATTGTCCCTGTTCCAAGAGTGGTATCAAGAAGATAAATTAAGGGAAAGATACCAAGGCAGCCCTCACACTTTGAATTAAACAATCTGCAAAATCCTGGGATCTGCTGCGGCTCAGGGAGGGAGGCAGAGTGACAGGGAGAGATGGGATAACAAGGAAAAGACCACCCAAAGGAAAACTTGGATCTTGGAAGTCACTGAGCAGAGACAGCCAGGAAATCTGCTCTCATTTGAAGGAGTTTTAATGGCTTCTGGTTCCCACAAAATTTTGGATACCTCGCAATCTGCTACACCCCAGGTTTCCACAGGAACATCCCTCTGGGCTCTGGGAGCAGCGCTGGAATCTCCTTGGTGTCATCCAGACATTTTTCCTGTGTCCAAAATCCAGTGCAGGAGTCAGAACTCCCTCAAAAAAATTCCCCCCCCTTGTGTTGGGAAGGTTTTTGGTTGGCAGCTCATGGAATGCTGGCTCATTCCAGCTGGGAAAGCGTTCCCTTTCCAACCTGCAAGGAGCCAGGGCTGTTTTCCTCACAAAGATCCGAGGAGCTGCTGAATTCTGCTCTGTGGCAGCAGCTCCCCAAGGCCAGTTTTCCTGGCTAAATCCTTGGAGCCTGTCAGGAGGTCGGAGCCAGACCCGGGCTGGCACGGTCCCCAAGGGGCTGTGGCTGTGCAGGGAACAAAAGATCCCATGACAGAGCTTAAATCCAGGGATCTGCCTTCCACTCCAGCCTGGATTGACCTTTTTGCTGCTTTTCCTGAAGAGTAACAGCGGGAAAACCCTGCAAGGTCTGTGGGAGGCTCCAAGCCCTGCTGATAAATTCCGGGTAAATTCCTTTATCACGAGTGAAATCCAACGTCTTTGGCTGCAGCTGATGAGTTTTTCCTGGTGCCACTGGACACAGCCCAGCCCAATCATTCCCAACTTTCTCCTGGCTCCCAAATTTCTCCAGGACACAGCAGACAAAACATTTTCCTCCATCCCCTTCCTTAACCTCTCTCTCCAGAGCAAGAGAATAATAGTAACAATAATAAAAAATAACTAATGGGACATGAGCTACTTTTGGAATCTCCTGGAGCCTGAGGTTTGGGAGAGGGAGCAATAAAAACCAGCCCTAATTATAAGTGTGCAGAGGAGTTGGCCTGGAGGAAATGGGAAGATTACATGCTGGAGGAATTGGGAAGCAGCTCCAAGACGAGCAGTCTGAAGGGAATGATGGCCCACTTGGAACTGTTTTCATTTCAAATTGAAAATAAAAACTTGTCTCCCCTCCTGATGGTTGTTCAAGGCACTCCTTGTCTGAGGAGCAGAGTGGAAATTCCTGGACATGGAGGAAGATGAGGAGGGAGAAGGGATTCAGGCCTTCCTCTGGCCCTCCAGGTTAGGCAGGAATAAAGAGACCATTGGGATAGAAGGGAAGGTTAAACATCCACAAATCCTTGGGGCTGGGCTCTTCTCCCTCACTCTGATCCCAGGATCACCCAGCTGGATCCCAGCTGGATCTGCAGCATCCCTGTGGCCTCAGCTCATCCCCAAATCCTCCCCACGGAGCAAACTTTGCAGCCAGCTCAGGAACAGCTGAAAACAACTTGACAGGAGGCACCTTCATGACCTGACAGCCCCTAATTAACCACCTCGGGGTCAAGCGGAGTTGGGAGCTAATTGGAGAAGACCCCAGCTAATTAGGACTTCCCTTCCAGGGTCACAGCCCCTTTAACTTGGAAATATCTCAATTTATTGTGAGCCAGAGTAGGAAAATCACTGGAATTAGACCTGGCCTCTACTTTTCCACTCCCTCAGTGCCAGTTCCTCTGCAGCACCCTCAGCGTATCCCAATTCTTGCACTTTCAAAGGAAAACCTTCTCCAGTTGGGAAAGCTGCCTTCACTTCCAGGCTTAATTTCCTTTTGGCCGCCTGGTTGTTCCCGTTCCTTCGAAAAGAAAGGGAACAGCTCGGCCAGCAGCCTCAGTTGGGACGAGGAGCACTGCAGGAAATGCAGGAACAGCTGGGCTGCTGGATGGTCTTTTTATTGGCTTGCTGAGATCCTCCTTCCATCAAATCCTCGTTATTGCACGGGATGCTTTTCCTTCCAGGTGAAACTGCAATTATCAGCTCTGCCTGTGAATAAACCATAGATAGGGCAGGCTTGGGGCTCAGGAATCACCAAAATTGAACCCAAAAAGTGCCCAGTGATGGGAGCCTTCCCAGTTATCCGTGTGCATTTAAATAGGAGCTATTACCTTGGCAATACATCCAATAGCAACTGTTCTAGGGAAAAAAAAATCCCTGAAAAAAAACCCAGCGGTGAGCAGAAACCACCAATTTCATGCAGCAAGAGCTGGAGGTGGAAATCAATCTTTTTCTTGCCCAAAAAAATCTCTGGCTTTCTCCAGCCAGCAGTGGCAGGGATGGGCTGAGCCAGAGGCAGCCACAGCTTAATTTATCCCATGGATTTTCCCTGCTCAGTCCCAGAAAGAAAACCCCCCCTACCCTGGGCACTGCCAATGGAGACAGAGCCTTTCCAGCTCCTTGTGGGATTCCGGCCTTTGCCAGAAGCTCCACTGCACGTTTTAGGACTTGGCACGACAAAAATCCCAGCCTTGGACAGCAACCCCATCAGTGGCTTAAAAACAAAGCCCAGTTTAGGGCTCCAGACTAAACCTCTGCAAGGCCTGAGGGGTTTCTGCTCCATGCTGGTGTGGATTTAAACAAGGCTTAACTCCAGGGTGCACTGGTGGCATTCCAGGACTGGGATCAGCAGAGCCAGGTGTATCTGGTGGGTGAAGAATCCCTGGGAAAACGGGATGTTGTTCCCATGGAGCGATGGAAAACAAGGCTGGGAAGGACCTGCCCAGGCCATCCCGGCCATCCTCCTGCCTCAGGTGGTGCCTGTGAGGCAAACCTGCTCTCCAGGAGGATGATTCCAGTGCATCCTCAAGTGGTTTTCCTCAGTGCTCAACTCCATCCTGTTAAAATTACATTTCTACCTTAAAACTCCCAGAATTTCCAGAGTTTTCCCAGTGGGTATGGAGGGAGGAGCAGCTCTGACACACTGGAAGACTTGAGAAGATGAAGGAGGAGATTGGATTAATAATAATAATAATAATAATAATAATAATAATAACAATTATAATTGGCCTGTGACCCATCCTTTCCTCAGCATCCATCTCTCTAAGTGTCCCCCAGGGATCCATGTCCCAATTTTCAGTAACAGCCTGGGAATCCCAGAGTTGGATCCCCAGGCATTGCCCCTTCCCTGCCCTCCCAGCTGCCTCCACATCCCCTTCCCCTTTGTTTGTCCCGTTATTTTCGGGGTGGAAAAGCCCAGGAATGCTGCAGAGGTGGGGTTCTTTGGGAGGTGGCAGTGCCATCTGCGTGGCCCACTCGGGTCACATTCCAACGAGGACAAGAAGGGGCCACGAGCCAGCGCGGAGAAGTCATGGACTGGGGGCTCCTGAAATCTCCAAAGAGCTGGAGATGTGGAGATCTTTGGCCTCATTCTTCTCCAGCTCAGAGTTGATAAATCAGAGCCAGCTCCACACTGGGGACGCGGAGTTTGTGTTTGTTTAATTCCTGCATCTGGTTTTGCTCCACTTGGGCTCTTTGTTTTTACTAATCGGGATCCAAACTAAAGCTGGAGCTTCCCCAGGAGCCTGGGAGAAAGCAGGAGGGGTTTTTCCAGGGGAGGGAATTCCTGCAGACCCTCAGTGGAGGCTGAGCAAAGGGGTACGGCCAGAGGCAGGAGAAGGCCAGAGCCATGTAGGAATCAGAGAAATTCTCTTCTAAACTTTAATTTTGTTCCATCCACAGCTCTGCCCTGATCCATGCAGATCCCATGGATTCCGGTCTTTTGTAGGGAGCTGGATTTAACCCTGGAACTGCTTCATGAAATCCCAGAATGGTTTGAGTTGGAGGGACCTTAAAGCCCATCCAGTGCCAGCCCCTGCCATGGGCAGGGACACCTTCCACTGTCTCAGGTTACTCCAAGCCCTTGGGAATGAGGGATTTGCCTCCTGCTGGATGGGATGCTGAGGGCAGGGAGCAGGATGATTTTGGGACAGGAAGAGGCCCTGGTGTTCCCCACTCCTCTGTCTCTCCCCATTTTTGGCCTGGCAGCCTCTCCTTTGAGTGACAGCTCAAGAAGAAAAGCAAGGCTGCCAATATTTCAAAGATTTCCTAAAAGTCTTTAAGTTCCTACCAAAAAAAACCCAACCCCAACCCAACCGTACAAACCAACCCCCAACCCCTTCAGCTTAACAGCTTTATCAATCTCAGAGTGGGATTTTGCCAGAACAGGGCTGGGGAGGACTTGCCAAATTATTTGTTGTCATGAAAATAAATGAGGTATCAAGTTCTAAAACAATGGTGTGGTGACAGAAAGCTGGAAAGGAGGAGCAGCCCTAATCAGAGGCGAACACGCCGCGTGTTCCGGAGCCGGGAGCGCGGAGCCGGGACAGGATCCGCATCCGGAGGGGGCCGTGGGATCTGGGATCCATCTGCCAGGCCCAACAGCTGGGAATTAACTCACAGGGACTAATTACCCCAGGAATGGGAGCTGGGGTGAGAGGGGGTGTCTGGTACTGGTTTATTTTGGGATCTCAGAGCGCTTTGGGAAGAGTGATGGTTTTCCAGGATGGTGCTGATGTGGCTGCGGATCGGAGGGATGCGGCCAGGCTGACGAGGAGGAGGATGAAGCATCACCACCTTCTGCCTTCCAAACACTCATCAGCAGGAGAACCAACCGTTCTGTGCCAGGAATATCCAAAGGGAAAGGAGAAGGATCAGCAAAGCGGGCTGGAGGCCGACACACCTGGACTGGAACCAGGCTGCAGCACCACACAGGTGGGGCCCAGAAGCCTCCAGCCATGGCCGAGTTCCCCTTGCAGCTCAGAGGATTCTGGCAGGTCCAGCCCATCCTGGGGCTGTCACTGGACTCATCCCATCCCTGCTAGCCCAGGACTCATCCCATCCCTGCTGGCCCAGGACTCATCCCATCCCTGCTGGCCCAGGACTCATCCCATCCCTGCTGGCCCAGGACTCATCCCATCCCTGCTAGCCCAGGACTCATCCCATCCCTGCTGGCCCAGGACTCATCCCATCCCTGCTGGCCCAGGACTCATCCCATCCCTGCTGGCCCAGGACTCATCCCATCCCTGCTAGCCCAGGACTCATCCCATCCCTGCTGGCCCAGGACTCATCCCATCCCTGCTGGCCCAGGACTCATCCCATCCCTGCTGGCCCTGGACTCATCCCATCCCTGCTGGCCCTGGACTCATCCCATCCTGGGGCTGGCCCTGGACTCATCCCATCCCTGCTAGCCCAGGACTCATCCCATCCCTGGTGGCCCAGGACTCATCCCATCCCCGCGGCCCCTCGGGCGGGCAGCTGGCGTCGTGCAGCCGGATTAGGAGCGGCGCTGCTCCAGCTGTGCTGATCCGACACAGGCCCCGCTCCGAGACACGCTGGATTCCCTGCAGGGGCTGCAGAAAGGACACCCCCAGTTGCTGCCCGTGCCTCCGTCTCGATCCAGCGGCACTAATTCCCACCCTAATCCCGCTCCACAACGGGCGCAGTGTTGGGGCCCCGGCAGCCCCTTCCTCCCCGGCTGACCCCGTGTCCCGGCCCTGGCCACGGCTGGAGGGTGTCCCCAGGGAGGGGGTGACGGCTGGGGGGGGGGCTGCAGGCACAGGTGGCCCCGCCAGCTGTGGGGTTTCGATTTCCCGCTGATTCCCAAATGGCCCGGAGGAGCGGGAAAGGCAGGGCAGGCTCAGGAAGGGGCTTTCCTCAGCCTGTGCTTATCCCTGGCTGTTGGGGTGTGTTCTGCTGCACACCCCGTTGGGGACCCCATTATCCTGCAGAAACCCGGGATGCAGAAACACAGCGGGTTTTCTCTTCCCGTTCTGTCCCAGGACTGCTCCAAGCTGGGCTCCAGGCTCATCCCCAAAACTTTGGTCGCTGTCCCATCTTACAGACACTGATGTTGCTATTTTTTATTCCTTTCCGAGGAGCACAGCACCAATCTGTGCCCAAATTTCTTCCTAAAAATTCTCCTGGACTGGCCAACCCTCTCTGTGCCCCTGGAATGCCCACAGGGATTTATCCAATGCATCCACCTTTAAAAGATCATCCTCGATCCAGTTCAGTATCAGTTAAAGAGGGAGGGACTGGGCCAGCCTTAAATCCTCCTTAAATTCTCCAGCTGGAGCCTTATCCCTGGTATCCAGGGATACCTGCCATAAGATCCAGCCTCAAAAATGTGTTTGGCTTGGAAGGAGCCACTTTTAACCCCTTCACCAGGGATTGAATCATATCAATCCTCTGGAGCGTGGCCCCGTGTCCAAGGAATTGTCTGGTGGGGAGGGAGGCTGGCAGGAGGACTCATCACTTGGCATGTGGAAGCAGCTTCCAACACATTCCTTAAAAAATGGGAAAGAAGAAGAAGAAAAATAAGGAGAAGGGGAAGAAGGAGGAGGAGAAAAGGAGAAGGAGGAGAAGGAAAAGGAGGAAGAGAAAGAGAAGGAAGTGAATGAGAAGGAGGAGGAGAAGAAGAATTAAAAGAAAAATGAAAAAGAAAAATGAAGAATTAAAAGAAAAATGAAGAACAAGAAGAACAAGAAGATATTGCTAATCCACACAGTTTGAAATAATAACCAAAACCATATGGCCAATTCCCCTCTGCTTTATTAACTGGATATTCTTCCAATCTGGAGATCAAGAGCTTGTGAGGTTCTCCTTGATGAGGGAACATCTCTGGAGAACGTGAAACAGGAGGGGGTTTTGCAGTAGTGAAAAGAATCCCTCCAAACTGATGGATCTTCCAGCAAATTCCTCCATTTCTTTCCAGCCACTGCTGGATTTCAGCTTTCCCTCGCAGAATCTTTCCTTAATTTCCCACATCCGCTGAAAACCAGAATGAGGAAGTGAAAATGGCTCAAACTGGCCAGACCAGTTCCACTGCCCACATTAAGTCAAGTTGGAGAAGTTAAACAATGTTTTTGTGGCTAAGGCAGGTCCCTGTAGATCCACACTCAGGCCCTGAGCATTCCCAATGGAATTCCGTGTCCCTGCTCCAGCCAAGGCCGGGTTTTCACCCTGGACATGCTGCTTCCATCCCCTTCCCTTCCTTTATGCCGCAGGAACACGACCTGGTTGAAGTCGTCTCTTGGAATGAGCTTTTCACAGCAGAGCAAACAAGAATGAAGATAAAGGGAAGTCGTTAGGATCCAACAATGGCTCTGCTCGGTGATTAATTAATCAAGAGAAAAGGAAAGTCCCTTTATCAAGGAAAAGAAAAGAGTTCTCAGGAATTGGAGTCCCTTTGAAGTGGCTGTGGCTGAGTCACCTGCTGACCTGCAGCTTTATTCCATAGAGGATTTGGGAGATTTCCTGGTGCTGGGACACCAGGAGCACGAGGCACATGTAGGGAGATCAGGAATTCCCTGGGAAAGGAACTGTGGAACACCTCCAGGGTCACCTGTCCTGCTGAGACAGGTGACATTCCTTGACACAGGGGAGCTGTGGCATTCTGCTCAATCCCAGTTTGGACCTTTGCCGATGGTGTCCCACCACCAGGAATCCAGGCTGATTCCCACCTGTTGCCGCAAGGTGTGGGACAAGCAGGAGGTGTTGCTCCAGCTCCAGCCCATCCCAATCCTTGTCCCAGCCCACCTGGCAGCATCTCCATCCCCCCCCCCCCCCCCCCCGTGTGGGACACAGCTCTGCTGCCTCCCTCTCCAGCCTGCCTGGTATTCCAGTTGTCCGGGGTGGGTTTGGAGCCTCCTTCCCTGGAGATACTCAAAAGCCACCCGGACACACCCTCGAGAAATGTGCTCTAGGTGGGCTGGGACTGGACAACCTTCCGTGCTCCCACCACCCTGAAGCAGTCTGGAATTTTGGTGCCTGACTCCACACCTGGTCCTACCCACGGAGGCCATCCCCGTCCCATTCCCACCTCACCCCATTCCTGCAGCGCGTGGATTCCGGGTTAGCAATTAACAGCTGCCCGTAATGAGCTGAGGAATGGCTGGGGCAGGGAGTGGCAAAGCACATCCCAGCATTGTGGAGCTGTTGGAATTGTTTTGTGCCTTGGCTGGCTGGGTTTTTCTCTGTCTTTCCTCAGTGAATTTCTGTGGAATGCTCACTGGAGACAGGAATGTTGGTTTCTCTGCTGCCCTTCCCAACGGCATTCGGAGAAATTCCACACGCAGCACTTTTTTTTTAGCTCTTTTCCTGCTTTTTTTGAGCTGGGGTTTGCTTGGTGTTGGGCTCGAGGCAAGGCACAACTCCTGTTTTCCCAGAGGTCACTCAGTTATAGCAATCAATGCTCCCAGGCTTCCAAAAATATTCCCTGGGGACTAAGTGGAAAACAATAGGAAGGGTAAGGAATGGTTGCTGCTGCTTTTCTCATCTGATGGAAAAATTATAATAATAATTTAATAGTAATTTAATAATAATTCTTTTCCAAATCTTAAAGGTACCAGACCAAGAGATCTGGAGAGGTAAAATTCCTAATTTTCCTTTTTTTCCGTGCTTGGTTGGCAGAAAAGGGCTGGTGATCACAGAGATATTCAGGAATCTTCATCAAGAGCTCCAGGTTTTTCCTCTACCATTCCTTCCTCCATGAACATCTGGACACTTCCAGGGACGGGGCATCCACAGCTTCCCTGGAAAACCTGTGCCAGGGCCTCCCAGGGAAGAATTGCTTCCCAAAATCTCATCTAAACCAACCTTTTGTATTGGTGATACATCCCAGGGTTTCAAAGCTTCTCCCTCTGCCCCATCCCTGGCAGTGTCCCAGGCCTGGCCGGACAGGGCTTGGAGCAACCTGGGATAGTGGAAGATGTTGGGGGTGGAACTGGATGAGCTTAAAGGTCCCTTGCAGCCCAAATCATTCCATAATTCCATGATTCCCACGGGATCAGGCTCTCCTGTGCATGCCAGCACCTCTGTGGGCACGCACAGAAATTTAGGGATGACTCTGAAGCCGCTTTCCCCCCATCCCAAGCAGCTCATCCCTGCTTTCCCCGCTCCACTCCTCCCCCTAGGTGTTCCCATTGTTTTTTTGGAGAAGGGAAGCGCTTCCAGGGGCTCTTGGCAGGACTTTGTCCCTCGCTGGGCTCACGCTGAGCCGTAGAAAGGCAGGAGAAGGAGCTGGAGCTGTTGCAATCAGGCTTTCCCTGCTCTCCCATCCGAGGGCACAGCCTGCTGCTCTTCCCTGCTGGAATTTGGGCCTGTCTGGAGCAGGGGGGAGGATTTTGCCTCGGAAGTGGGGAAATCAGGGAGTGATAATCCCTAAAAAAAAAAAAGGGAAACTACCCCAAGCAGCTGATTTTACATCAGCAAATGACACCGATAAACACACAGAGCCCGAGGGAATTCCGGCGGCATGCGGGAAGCTCCAGGGTTCAACCCCAGCTGCTCCGGCCAGTCTGGCATCAGAGCATGACCCCAGGAAAAAAAAAAAAAAATAACAAACAGGATTTTTATTTTCCATTTGATCCCGGAGAGGTGGGTGGTGTCTGCTTTTGCTGAGCTCCTCTGCACGGCTGTGCAGTGATGCAGGCTCGGTGTTATCCCAGGAGAAAATTTCATTTCCCTGCTTCTAGGCTGGAACGTCCCTGAGCTGTGCCAGCTGTCTGGGAGTGAAGGCTCTTTGGGAATGATGCACCTCAGTCATCCTCCTCCTCCTCCTCCTCCTCCTCCCCACGGAGCAGAGCTGACAATGACTTTTGCTCTTGCAAGGAGAAGGGAAGATGTTCCTGCCGTGGCTGTTTTGGGGGGGAAATGTGCTGAATTCCCACGGAGCTGCTCTCCCTGCTCCTGCCATCCTCCTGGAATTCTGCTCTTCCCTCTGGCCCTCACCTGCCCTGCACAGGAGCCCCTTGGAGCTGTGCCCCTCCTTCCTTCAGGAATCCTGCACGGATTCATCCCACTCCACCTTCCCCTCCCAAACCCAGCAGAGCCGAAAACTTTGAACCCAATCTGATCCATTTTTCCTCAAAACTTTTCTTGGGAAGCTTTCCTTGAACTCTCCCAGCTCGGGGGGGGAGGATTTCTCTTTCACCTCCACTTCCCACCTCGCAGAGCAGGGGCCGCCAGGATTCCAATCCACATTTCCAAGTCTGTCTTGTGGCTTCTAGTGGCCCTAAAATCTGCAAATAAGATCTGCTGGAAATTCCCTGGCCTCGGCCCTGTTTTTGCTGGGGAAGTCTCTGCACCTCCCAGATCACTCGGCCCTCCTTGGGCAAACAGCAATTGTGCATTTGATACTTTTATCTTCGCCCGCTTCGCCATTTTTCAGCTGCTAAATTGCATTTTTGTGGGCTTGTCTCTCCCTTTTTATTTCAGTTTACGTTGGGTTCTCTCCCCGGTGTAACCATACTCGGAGGAAGATTTTAATTACCTCCCTTTAAAGCCGAATGACAAGTGGAGCATGTCATTGGGAGCTAAAGTATCACTTGGAAATGCAAAAGGCCCGGCTTTATCGGGCTTAAAAGCTTTCCTGGAATCTGTTCAAAAACTGCTGACTGGGCAAGATGAAACATCCCGATGTTCAGTCAAAGATCTGGGCATGTGGTGTTCTTTTATTCCCCCGGGGGATCTGTGAAACTGCAGCCCTCGGGCCTTCTGCTCCAATATTCTCCAGGTTCTGTCTCCTTTGTGCACCAGGGAGAGGCTGGGAATGGGAATCTCCAAACGGCTTCACTGGGAGGGTCACGGTTCCTTCAAATCCCTTCAGGTGTTCCTGGAGCAGCAGGAAAGCTGAGGGATGCTCCCTGTCCTCACACAGCCTCCTCAGGCTGGGCAAGGACCCTGGAATTCGGGATCCCACAGGCGCTGGGAATGCCCAGCTGGGAAGGGGATTTGCTGGGAGGGGTCGGCAAACGCAGCAGGGATCAAATGATGCCTCAGGTTTTGGTTTTTGTATTTTCAGTTTCTGTGCTGCTTTAGTGTGTGGGTCTGGGCTTCATGTCAGGGGATGCTGAGCTCTGTGCACAGAGCAGGGAGACAAAACAATTCCTGCTCCAGCTGGGCACCAAGGACAAAGGATCCAAATCTCAGCCCAGGAGCACAAACAGCGTGGGCTGGAGAGAGAAAAACAAGGATGGGAGTGCAGGGGCTAAAGCTGGAATGGGACAATGAACTGCAAGGTGCAAATGGAGCAGAGCTGATCCCAGTGAGAGACCTTGAGTCCATTTTGGGACCATTTTGGTTCATCTTGGGTGCATCTCTTGTGCTGCCCAAGGTGGATCCATGCAGGAGATCCTTTTCATAAATCCCTATTTATTCCTTAACTCTCTAGTCTCTGTTCTAGGGCAGCCTTCTCAAGGCATCAGGAATGGCTGGGACAAAGATTGGAAGTTGGGAGTGGCACAAGGTGAGGCCAAGGGTGTCCCTGGCCACCTCTCCTGCTGGAGATGTCATCCCATCAGGATGAAGAGACGGGGAAATCGGGAAAAGAACGGCCAGAACTGACAATTCCCACTCACCCCCTGCAAGTCCCGTCGTGCTGGACGAGGACTGTGGGACTGGGAACTCTGCAGCCCAGGGACAGCCTGAGCACATCCAGGCACTGGGAATTCCCATTTGGGAAGGGTCAGCAAATGCAGCTCCTTGGAATGGTTGGGACAACGACTGGAAGTTGGGAGTGGCACAAAGTGAGGCCGAGGGTGTCACCCCATCAGGAGCAGAGCCCTCAGGATGAAGAAACAAGGAAATCAGGAAAAAAAAATAAATGGCCAGAACTGGCAATTCTCACTCCTCCCACACCAGGAGCTCCAGGTTGGATTTTCCTGAAGGGAACAGGGAATCTCTTCATTTGTGGCAGCAGGATTTCCCCTCCCTGAGCACAGCGAGACCATCCCGATCCAAGAGCTCCTTGGAAAAGCTTGGGAAGGAGAATTGTGGGATGTGGAGGGGAAGCACTTAATGGTTTAAAAGGCACTCTGGACTTGCAGCTCTGTGCAGATTGTCTCTGAAGGAATCCTGGGGGAGCTGGAATTACTCATTTTTAATAGGAACAGGAACCACCTGCCTGCAATCACCCACAGAACCCGGGATGCTTTGCAAGGGAAGAGCAGAGTAAATGGTTTTTACTGGAATGTTTAACCCACTGTGAGTTTTGGAGCTTTTTCTTCTTTTAATTGAAACCACACTTTTGGGAAGTGCAGTGTGCTCCCCTCCAGCCTTCCCAAGAAGCAGGAACAAATCCCGGTATTTGCTGCGGGGTTTGAAGAGCAAACACGGAGCTGCTGCTGCTCCTCCTTCCCCAGAATCCCCCAGGTTGACTGAGGGATACATCCTCATTTTTTTCCTCCTCTTGGTGAAGCCTCCTGGGCTCAGATCTCCCAGGAAAAGCTCAGCCAGGAGCTGGGAAAGGCTCTGGCATCGTGTCCCACCAGCTCCTGGGCAGAGAGAGGAGAATTCCCAACAGGCACCTTCCTCACCCTCATGATTTTGTATCATTCCAAGTAAATCTGAGAAAATTGGTTGGGTTTTTTTTTTTTTTTTTTTTTTTCAATTTTTAAAAATTCTTTTCAAAACCTCCTGAAAACCTCCTTTCAAAACCTCCCAAACAGTGACAGCACCGGGCAGAGGTCTGGGAGAAGGTCTCCCTGAAAGAATCCCATTTATTTTCCTGATTGATTGACCCTGATCCCATTTCCCCAAAGCCACCAATGAAGGTTTCTAGATCATTTTCTCTTTTTTCACACAGCCAGCCCAAGCTCATCACCCCAAATTTTACCCAGCTGGGAAAACCGTGCTCTGCTTTGAGCCAAAGTCCAAAACTGGGGCGTTTTGTTGATTTTCCTGGTTTTTTCCTCTCTTTCCACTCAGGGAAAAGCAACATTTCTGCATCCCTGACCCCTGGGTGTGTTTGTGTGCGTGTCCTGCAGCTCGGATCACCTTTTGTCCCTCTGGCTTTCTGCAGGGACTGAGAATTCCCTTCAATAAAAGGCTCCCAATGAACGTCCCCTTCTCAGGGATATCACACAACCAAGCCTGCAAAAGCCTTTTATGAGGACATTCACCTCTGACGGGATAATTTTACCTATCAGATCACATAATCTCTTCCCCTGCTGCCGAGCCAGGAAATGAAAAGGGAGCAGTGGGGAGATTTCTGCCTCGAGAGCCAGTTCTGCTGTGATGACAGCCTCGATTACTCGGTCCCAGCCCTCTGAAAGGACCAGCACGTCCTAAAATGACAATGCCCAACGAGACAAAAGGTGGGGCAAGGCACAGAGCAGAGACCAGACAGTTTTAGATCAAATTTTCAGCGTTTAGCCTGTCCATAAATATTTTAGCAGGCTCGTTAGGAGCTCAGCGAGGGAAGAAGTCTCGTAATGTTTGATCCAAACGCAGGTGGCTGGGAAAAAAAAAAAAATAAATAAAAGCCCGAGTTTAAGAGGATTTGGGAGAAGAGGATTGAGATTAGCGCACAAGCAGAGTGAAATGTTATCCCTGCTCTGCTCCCGGGGCTCCGGCTCGTTCCGAGGATCCCTTTTCAGCGGGTAACACAATCAGAGGCAGCAGGTGATTAACAAATACCTGCCCGCGAAAGGAAACTGTTCCTGTCCCAGAGGGACCGAGCTGAGGCTCCTGCTGAGCCCTGCGGGTGCAGCTCCTCAGGGTTGGGACGCCAGGGGCTGGGGGAGGCTCTCCCACCTCTCCCTGCCCCTGGAATAGCTGATGGTGCTGCCAGGGCAGCTCTCCTCCCCTGCCCGTGGGATCTGAGGGGAGCACACCGCCACTCTCTGCTCCCCTGAGGCTGAGAATTCCTGGCAATTCCATCATTCCCCCATCAGTGGGAAGCAATTCCCTGCCCCTGGAAGAGCTGCTGGTGCTGCCACAGCATCGGCCCCGGGGGTCCCTCGTGTCCCTTCCCTTCTGCTCTTTAATCAGGGGAACTTCCACAGGGGATCTGGGACAGCTCTTCCCTCTGCTCCCCTCCAGCAGCTTTCAGCAAAATTCACCCAGAGCCTCTTGCCCTGAAATCCAAGCCTTCCTTTCTCCAGCGTGTGGAGAGCTGAGCCTTCCCTCTCTTTTTTTGGTTCGAGGATTGCTCTCATCTGCTTTTCCAATTCCCTTTTCCCTCATCCCTTCATTCCTCCAGCAGGCTCTTGGTTCACACTCAACGTGTGCTCAACTGCAATAATTTCAGGCTGTTTGCTGAAAGCCCCCTGCCTGCCTGGTTTGTTTTCCATCCTTCCCAAAGTGCCCATGGATTTTTTTTCCTGCAATTCCTGGGTTATACCTCGCATTTGTCTCTCAATAATCTCATTTTGGGGTCGCTCAGCCTTGGAGTTGTGACCCCTCCCCAGGTCCTCCAGCAGAAAAGTCACCTCCTAATTTATTAAACATACACATGATTAGGTTATCCAAGTTAATTAGAATATTAAATAGGATCAGACCTTGGGAAAATTCCCTAAATCCATGGAATCCAGCTGGGCCACTTCTCCCTGCCTGTCCCCACACCCGCCCTGACACGGAAAGGCCAAATCCCAAAGTTTTGTCCATCCAGCACCAGGGTAAATCCGATGTAAATAATCAGCTCCGTGCTGCCACTGCACCTGAACAATCCAGCTTTTGAAAGATAAGGCATTTCCCCCTCGGAATGTCAGTGTTTCGCTGGAAAACTTGTGCTGAAATGTCACCATTGTTCTCCCCAAATCACTTTTATGGTTGGATAACCTGTTAGCAACGTCCACTGAGCTTGTCAAAACACCTGGAAGGGCTGGGTCCTCTTCTTCCCTTCTCCCCCCTGAACAAAATGCCATTTTTATGGGAAAGGTGCATCGTGGCTCCAGATTTCATTGGATTCCTCGGGTAGGAAAATATCCCAGTGTGATCTGAACCACAAGGTCCACGTCAAAAACCCCGAGGGGATAAAGGGCTCTGGAGGGAGCAAAAAGGGGAACTCTGGGAGGCCAACCCTGATGAAAACTGGGCTGTTGGCCTTGGATGGGCTCCAGAGCACTCCCCTGGCATTCAAAGCCTGATCCCACGTGGACGGGATGTCATTCCATCAAAATGTGCTCTGTAACTCGTGCTCAGCAGAGGAAAACCCTCTCCTTCCCCGCCCGCCTGCATCCCCGGGGCAGCACACAGACACTCTCTTTGTGCTCCCCTCCGGAGGAGAATTTCTGGGAATTCCACCTTTCCCTCACCCCACAATTCCATCATTCACCCCTGATGGGGAAGCGAGGCCCTGGCTCCCACTCCTGGGGTATTTTCTGGAGCAGGAAGCTGCAGCTGGGCTGGGAGCAGAGACATCTCCCCTTTGATTCCCCCCCTGAGCTGCCTTCTCAGCTCCTCCACCAGCCTTCCTGGAGAATATTCCGACGTGAAACACAAGGAAAACCCACTTGGGGTGTTCTTCCCATCCAAGCAGAGCCACAATGATCCTCGTGTCTGGCTCCACACGGAGCACAGGACATTCCTTTCCACACCCAGCTCAGGAGCCCTGCGTGAGCTGGAGCAGATTTTTGGGGGAAAAACTCCTTGGTTTTAAGTCATCAGGAACCCACAGCACACCTAAATCATTCCCTGCTTGTTCCTGCTGCTGTCTGCAGCTCACAATTCCAAGGGCAAAAGGCAGGCACTGGAATTCCTGTCCCTAGGAATTTCTAAATCTGATGGGCGCTGAGGACAATCCCCAATTCCTGGAAAAATACAGAGATCAGGCTCATTGCTGAGCTGCATTTTACTTATCACACAAACCCAGCATTTGGAGCTGTTTGTAAATGAATCCCTTTGGGGGGGAAAAAAAAATAAAAATGCTCCTGAAGATCAGGATTTAAGAAAACTCCGCAGGGATTTGGAAGGACCAAGCGCAAAAATTCTTCTTGGGAATCATCCGTGCCAGTACCAGGGTGGCAAACCTGAACGCCGCCTTAACTCCACTCCCAATTTCCTGTCCCCCTCTCGTTGCCACCCTCAGGGATTTGGTAGCCCAGAGTTTGGGGTGGGGACTCTCCAGGAGCTGCAGCAGAGGGAGGACGCACAGATTCAAGGGTTGTGCATCCCTGGGGCAGCTCAACCCCGACCTTGGATTTATTCCCTCCTCCTGGAACGTCTCCAATCCCTTCCGGGGAGTGCCAGGTGCTGAAAGGGTTAACGGGGGCTATCTGCCGGTTCCTGGCGGAGGCTGGAGCGGCTTTGGAAGTGGCCAATTAATCAGGGCAGGCTTTGGAAGTGGCCAATTAATCAGCTGCTCCAGCTGGGCTGCGTTATCCGGGCGGGCGAAGGCGGCCGGGAGCGGAGGGAGATAAACCCGGCAGATCCCCCCGGATCCCCCCGGAGGGAGCAGATCCCCCCTTTCCGCCGGGTTCAGAGTTCAGCCTCATTAGCGAGAGCTAATCAGGGAGGGAGGGCTGATGGCAGAGCCCTGCTCGCCCTGCCCTGGGCTCCCTCACCGGCGGCAGGGTCATTAATTAGCTCCTTGATGAGCCCTCCGAGTGCTTCTCTGACCCTGCCCGGCGTGCAGGTGCCCCCCTCCTGGATCTCCAAAAAAACCTCCAGCAGCAGCTCGGGATGTGAGAGGAGAAAGCCCACGGGTGGAATAATAATAATAATAATAATAATAATAATAATAATAATAATAATAATAATAATAATAATAATAATAATAATAATAATAATAATAATAATAATAATAATAAATGTCATGTTTTGGGTGAAACAGAGGCCTTGGAGGAGCTGAGGGATGGGGTTATGAAGGTCACTCTGGGCTACCAAATTAATGGAAGTGGCAACAAAATGGGGAGTGGATTTAGGGTGGTGTTCGGGTGCCCTGGTACTGACAGGGATTCCCAAAAAGAGCTTTTGGGCTGTGATTCCCAAAAAGAGCTTTTTGTGCTTGGTTCTTCCACATCCCTGCAGAGTTTTCTTAAATCTTGATTTTAAGGAGCCTTTTTTTTTTTTTTCACCCAAAGGGATTTATTTACAAACAGCTCGGAACACGAAGGTCAGCAGTAAAAAATCCAGGGATTTTCCCAAGGTTGGGAAAGCAGAGCCACCCTGGATCATCCCTGCAGAGCCACAGGAGCACCCTGCAAATGCTGCTGGGCAGGAAAAGGATTTATTGCTCTGAAAAATCATTAGGGAAAGCTGGCCCTGGCGAGCAGTGGGGTCTGAAAGAGCTTAATCCCAAAAGAGCTGCTGAAATTCCCCGTGCCAGCTGGGCCCTGGTGTCACGTTGGTCACGGGGGTGGCACCGGGCAGGGATGGGACAGGGGACACCTGCCCTGAGCAGCTGGGAGCAGCCAAAATCCTCAGTCTGCTACACAGCACAACAATTTGGGAGTTTCACCCCGTGTCCCGGCCTGGGAAGGACTTGGATGGGTTGGAGAGAGCCCGAGGGCTGGAGCCAGGCTGGGAGAGCTGGGAATGTCCACCTGGAGAAGGGAGGGATCCAGGGACACCTCAGAGCCCCTTCCATGGCCTAAAGGGGCTCCAGGAGAGCTGGAGAGGGATTTGGGACAAGGGATGGAGGGACAGGACACAGGGAATGGCTTCACATTCACAGAGGGCGGGGATGGATGGGATGTTGGGAAGGAATTGTTCCCAGAGCAGCTGTGGCTGCCCCTGGATCCCTGGCAGTGCCCAAGGCCAGGCTGGACAGGGCTTGGAGCAGCCTGGGACAGTGGGAGGTGTTGGGGGTGGACCTGGATGAGCTTTAAGGTCCTTTTTAACCCACCCCACTCTGTAATTCCATGAATCCACGTCCATTGCACCAGGGCTGGGTTGCCCAGGCAAACCTGAACCCTACAAACACCTGAGCCCAGGAGAACTCCCAAAAATCCCAGCTCTACACTCCTGCCTGACCTGTGGCACCCCAAACAACCCCCAGTCCCCTGGCAGAGCAGCCCAAGGAGCCGGGAAGAGCTGCCAGGAGAGGCCTCGGGGCAGCAGCCCCTGGCTGGGCACAGATGTCCGGCTGCACCCGCACATTCCAGGCTGGATCGGATTTTCTGCTCCTCACCAGGGCCCTGCGGAGCAGCAGCTGCCTCAGACTGCACCTAAGATGCATAAATAGAGGCACAATACCTTATTAGAAAGGAATGCATGTCTGAGCAGGGATACTGTTACCTTCCGAGGAGAAGGGGGAGGCAGAACGCTGGGAAGGGGAAGGAAAAGTGACAGGGATCTGAACTGCCTTGGAGCAGTGAGACAAAAAAAAAAAAACACAGAGAAAAAATCAAATTAACCCCCTCCCCTTCCCCTGCAGCTAAAAACGGGCTGAGTCCAGAGCCATTTGCTTCCCAAATCCTGGGAAAAGAGGATGAGCCTGGCACTGTTTGCTCTGGGAGCAGCTCCTGGGCACCAGGAAGTGGAGGAAAATCCCTGGATTTGGGAAACGTGCACTGCCACACTCCGGCGAGGGCAGGTTTTCATTCCAGGGCTCAAAATTCCTTTGAGCGTGGCAGGGGAGGAATTGGGTCCATCCCACAGAAATCTGGAATTGGGTCCATCCAACGGAATTCTGGAATTGGGTCCATCCCACAGAAATCTGGAATTGGGTCCATCCAATGGAATTCTGGAATTGGGTGCATCCCACAGAAATCTGGAATTGGGTCCATCCAACGGAATTCTGGAATTGGGTCCATCCCACGGAATTCTGGAATTGGGTCCATCCAACGGAATTCTGGAATTGGGTCCATCCCACAGAATTCTGGAATTGGGTGCATCCCACAGAATTCTGGAATTGGGTGCATCCCACAGAATTCTGGCCATCCCTGCTGTGCAGGACATCCCGGCTGTGGATGTGGAGCGTGGAGGCCACCAGGGTGGGTGACTTGGTGACACTGAGTCCCCTCCCCACGCTGCTTTTGGGGCAATTTTAGGGCGCTGCTGCCTCAGTCTCCAGCCCTGGCAGAATCCAGGGAACACCCAGGGAAGGAGAGCTGAGCCGGATGCCAGAGCAGCCCCCGAGAGCCTCGTTGGGGTTTTTGGGGATTCATTGCTGTCCCCACACTGTCCCCCAGAGCCCCCCCTTGGCTGCCCAGGTGGGTCAGAGCAGGAACAAATCCCTGCTGAGCCTGCCAGATCCTCGGCTTTGATCCTCCCAGGCAGGGATGGGAGGCAACACCTGCAGAATTCCTCTGGAACGAGGGGAAGGAAAGGTTCTGGCATTAAAGGCGCTGCTGGAGGAGCTTGGAGCTCGAGTCAGCTTTGAGGAGCTGCTTTTCCGAGGGGTTTTTCGATCCTGTTTGATTTTCCCAGCGTTTCCCTGTTGGTCATGGCCATTCCCGTGGGGAAGGGGATGGGGGGACACAACTGTCTAACCCAGATGTGCCACCTGGGACATCGTGCTGCTCCTCCTGCGAGCGCTGAGGTTTCCTGGGAATGTTCTGGGCCACCTCGGAGCCAGGGAAGCCTTGGTGGAGCAAGGGCACCAAGCAGTGCCAGCAGCCAGGGAAACCCCAGGGAAAACAACAGAAATCCGTGTTTTCTGCGGCTCCCCGGGGCTGCAGGAGTGGGATTCCCGCATGGAAAGGGAATTCAGAGCTCACTGGGCACGCTGAGAACCCTCGGGCTGTCACCTTCCGTGGATGTGGTGGGAATAAAGGCAGGGAAAGGGGGATGTAGAGGCAGGGAGAGAGGGGGGTAAAAATTCAGGGAGAGAGGGATTTAAAGGAAGGGAAAGAGGGATGTAAAGGCAAGGAAAGAGGGATAAAAATCCAGGGAGAGGGAGATAAAAATCCAGGGAGAAGGGGATTTAAAGGCAGGGAAAGAGGGATGTAAAGGCAAGGAAAGAGGGATAAAAATCCAGGGAGAGGGAGATAAAAATCCAGGGAGAAGGGGATTTAAAGGCAGGGAAAGAGGGATGTAAAGGCAAGGAAAGAGGGATAAAAATCCAGGGAGAAGGGGATTTAAAGGCAGGGAAAGAGGGATGTAAAGGCAAGGAAAGAGGGATAAAAATCTAGGGAGAAGGGGATTTAAAGGAAGGGAAAGAGGGATGTAAATCTGGGGAGAAAGAGCTAAAAATCTAGGGAGAGAGGGATGTAAATCCAGGGAGAAGGGGATTTAAAGGCATGGAGAGAGGGATAAAAATCCAGGGAGAGAGGAATTGAAAGGAAAGGAGAGAGGGATAAAAATCCAGGGAGAAGGGGATTTAAAGGAAGGGAGAGAGGGATAAAAATCCAGGGAAAAGAGGATTGAAAGGAGAGAGGGATAAAAATCCAGGGAGAAGGGGATTTAAAGGAAAGGAGAGAGGGATAAAAATCCAGGGAGAAGGGGATTTAAAGGAAGGGAGAGAGGGATGTAAAGGCTGGAAGAGAGGGATAAAATTCCAGGGAGGGAGGGATGTAAAGCTCTGTGCTCAGCAGTTGGCAAGGGAAGCTGCAAGGCCTCATACAAAGGTTGGACATTCCTGGTTTAGGGATGTTTCTCAGCAAATCCAGGCCTGGGCACCTCTGGGTTAGACAAGGACTGACTCAGTGGCAAGGGAGGAGCGGGACCTGCTCCAGTTTAGTGCACAGGATTCCCACTGGGATCAAGAGGAGGGATGGGAAAGGAGCTCAGGACGTGCAGAGCTGTCGGGGAGGCCAAACCCATTCCCAGGCTGAGCCCAGCAGAGCCAGCTCCTAATTCCCTGCAGCAGCACCGGGCTAAGCCAGACCCACATCCCAGAGTTTCCAAGCCCAGCCAGTGGATGGGACTCAGAGGAGTCCCAGGAATTCTCACCAGGGAAGAGATGGAAGTGGAAATTGCGAGCCTGGTTTGTCTGCAGGCTCTGAGAGGAGGATTTCAGGGAGAGGAGTTGGTTTTCCTGCTGAGGATCCTTCCAGCTCTGATGATTTGTGACAGGCATAATCCCAGACTAATTAGATTTCGGGGCATGTGTTGAAAGCCCTGCACACTTTTATGTGGGCCGGGCCTTAGGGAGACTCCTGCTTGTTCTGCACAATTGTTTTCAAATTAATCCTTGGAAACGTCAAGAAATCCAACGAGAACAATTTCAAAAATACTTTCTTTTTGAATTCTCCCCCATCCAGTCGGGCACCGGGTTCCAGTCTCTGCCACGGCCCCTCAGAAATGTGCCAGGCTGTCTCCTCTCATCCCATCACTGCCATCAGCTGTGCTGAGCTGCCCTCCGTGAGTTTTAATTCTGTTTGCTCTTGGCTAAACTCCATTCCTAATCCTATTTTCACCCCTTTCCATCCAATTTAATCCAGCTTCTGTAAGTCAAAATTAATTACTCCGTGTGCTGTCCCAGCCCCGTGGGCTGAGGGAAGAACAGAGAAATCCCATCTTGGCATTGAGGGCACCTCGTGGCTGCTCTTACCCAGGGAAGCTGAGAGGGAAAGGAGATGGATGGATGAGAAAATCCCGGTGTTTATCTCAGCTTTGTTATCAGTGTTTCATCCTCCTGGATTTCTCCTCGTGGGAAAGGGATGCCCGTGGAGGAATGGTGATATCCTGGGGAAAGAAAAGGGAAAAAAAAGGGAAAAGGGAAAAAAAAAAGGAAAGAGGAAAGAGGAAAGAGGAAAGAGGAAAGAGGAAAGAGGAAAGAGGAAAGAGGAAAGAGGAAAGAGGAAAGAGGAAAGGAAAGGAAAGGAAAGGAAAGGAAAGGAAAGGAAAGGAAAGGAAAGGAAAGGAAAGGGGAAAAGGGAAGGAAAAAGGGAAGGAAAAAGGGAAGGAAAATCTGCTCCCATACCTCTCAGGTTTCTTTTCCTGCTTTAAAACTTATCCCACCTAAAAACTGGGTTTGTTCCTTCCAGGGATGTTGTGGATTGGAATTAACTGGGATTTGTAAAGCATCCCAAAGATATAAAGCAGAATTCCTGCTAAAGTCTACAATAATTCTTTAATCCCTCGTTTGCAGGCACGTGGGAGCTCTCATCATCTGTGATGATCTTTATTCTGATTTTCCTGTTTCTCACATCCTTCCTTTTCTTCTTTCTCCAGAGGGATCATTCCCATACTACAAAAACTTCCCAAAAATTGGAATGATGAGGGATATATGAAAGAAAAGAGGCTGCTCTGCCTGTGAAACAGGTGAATGTCCTGCAGCTCTGACAGATCCTCACCCTGAGGACCTGCAGTGTCCCAAGGAACCCGGAAAACATTTCCAGGCCGGGTTGGATGGGGCTTGGAGCAGCCTGGGATAGTGGAAGGTGTTGGGGTTGGAACTGGATGGGCTTGAAGGTCCCTTCCAACCCAAACCATCCCAGGATTCCATGCGTATTTTGAGGAGTTGTGCCTTTCTGCTCCTATAAAAAACAACTCCAGGCTGTTCCTGTTCTGGAGTTCTTTTCCCCCTTTAGTTCAAACAGCAGAAGCTCACACGGCAGAGCTGACGAATTTTGTGCAGGATTGGCCAAAAAAATGAACGTCAGAGTTTGCTGAGCCCTTTTGATCCCCACCAAGGCTTTTGGAAATTAGCTGTGAAAACAAAAACCAACCCCCAAAACCACAGAGGAGAGAAAGGCACTGCTTGACCCACCCGTGCTCGCGTGGTGGGAGAGCCTCTCCCACGGGATGCAGAATTCCTGCTGCGCTCCGTCTGCCCACGGAGTCGTGCCCTGAAATGCTGCTCTGGAAGTGCTGAACTGGAGCAGGCACAAAGGTGCTCTTTCATTCGTGGGAAGCATCATCCTGCAGTAATTAACTGGGGATTAGCCCGGGATGATGCCCAAACAAATGAGACATGAGGGCAGGGAATGCTGCTCCTGCCCTGATCCCACATGGAGCTGCGCCAGGGCAAACAGCACCGGAACGAACGGGGGGATGGAAAAGAAGGATGGGCAGGAGGAGCTTTCCCAAAAATGGGGATGGTGCCTTTGCCACCTTCTGGTGTCCCCAGAGCTCGCCCGTCCCTGTCTCTCCCAGGGATGGCCTGGAATTGCTGCACTTCCAGGGCTGGGATTCCGTGAAGGAACAGCTCCTCCTGTGGGGTTTCCTCCTGGGAATCCCCTCCTTCCGTGGCTGCTGCAAAGGTCAGGGGGGGACAGCAGGAGTGAGGGTGGTCAGGAGGGGACAGCGGGAGTGAGGGTGGTCAGGAGGGGACAGCAGGAGTGAGGGTGGTCAGGAGGGGACAGCGGGAGTGAGGGTGGTCAGGAGGGGACAGCGGGAGTGAGGGTGGTCAGGGGGGGACAGCGGGAGTGAGGGTGGTCAGGAGGGGACAGCGGGAGTGAGGGTGGTCAGGGGGGGACAGCAGGAGTGAGGGTGGTCAGGAGGGGACAGCGGGAGTGAGGGTGGTCAGGAGGGGACAGCGGGAGTGAGGGTGGTCAGGGGGGGACAGCGGGAGTGAGGGTGGTCAGGAGGGGACAGCGGGAGTGAGGGTGGTCAGGGGGGGACAGCAGGAGTGAGGGTGGTCAGGAGGGGACAGCGGGAGTGAGGGTGGTCAGGAGGGGACAGCGGGAGTGAGGGTTTGCTGGCAATGAGCTCAGCCTGTCCGTTCTGCCTGGCCTAGGGGAGCGAGTCCTGCTCGTGGCAGGATGATCCCGAAGGTCCCTTCCAGCCCAAACCAGGCTCTGGTTCCATGAATTCTCTCCATGGGAAGCACATCTGGGAAGTTCTTCCTCTGGAAGGAGCAAAAGCTGCCCGAGGCCTCCATCCAAGGGCTGCTCTCAAAGGTTCTTTGCAGATTAAGCCCTGGTCTAAACCGAGTGCAAAGCTGGTCTTAAACTCCCTCCAGAACTCAAAACAGAGCAGAGAAGCTCCCCATGGGCAGGAACCATCCCAGGTTGCCAAATCCCATCCAGCCTGGCCTTGGACACTGCCAGGGATCCAGGGGCAGCCACAGCTGCTCTGGGAATTCCATCCCAGCCCCTCCCCACCCCGCAGGGAAGGATTCCTTCCCAATATCCCATAACCCTGCTTGTTCCCCGTGTCCCTGCACTGCACCCCGACTGCCCTGGGAACAAACCATCCCTCTTGGAAAGCCAGCTGGAGCAGAAGGAGCTGGGAAAGCCGAGAGCAGGAATTGAGTGTGTGTGAAGTGACTTTACAGCCGCGCTGCCCCGGGAGGGCAATAAAAGGGCACAGCGCAATTACCCAGCTTTAATTAAGAAGGGGACATTTAAATCAGGTGCATCATTGTTTGTGTGGCACGTGTTTCATTTCGGTCCTTGCCGTGCGCCCCTGAAATAAATCAGCTCTGGTGGCATTCCTGAGCAGGAGGGGAGGCAATGGAGCCGCCTCTGGAATTTTCCCTCTAAATCCCCAGCCCGCCCTGCGTGCGGCACTCGAGACAATTAATTCCAGCTAATTAAAGGTGTGAGTTTCGAGCAGATCAGCTCAGCCACCCTGAGCAGCCCTCTCCATTCACGGCTCACACGATCCAGCTCGGGTTGATTCCCTTGGCACGGGATGGAAGGAGTGGAATTAAGGCTGTTTGAAAAGTGAATGAACGTCTGCTCCAGCCTTTTCCAGGGATTTCGTTTATCCACTGCTTTTCCCTGAGCATCCCTGGCTTTTCTGGAGCTTCGGGTGGGCAGCTCCACTCTCCCAAATTCCAGCTGTTTCTGAATTTCTCCCAAATTTTTGGGAATCTCCAGCAGCCAAAGTCCTGCTGGTACCAAAACCCCGTGGGTGGCACCTCCAGGCTCTCCCTGCCCTGCTCCATCCTCTCCCAACTTTCTGCCCTGTGGAAATGGAATATCCCAGTGCACTGCCCTGGGAGATTCACTCTGGAGCTGTCAGCACACTCCAGCTGGGAGGGAATTTCCCTGCGAACTTCAGCCTCTCTGCCCAGCCTGCAAATCCCTGGATGCAGCCTCTCCTGGGGCCAGGAATCCTCTGGCCACTGGAAAATTTCATCTTCTGCTGCATCAGGGACGCTCCTGCACCTCTGGAATAACAAATCCCAGATTCCCAGCTCCCATCCTGGCAGGAGCAGGGCTTGGAGCAACACTGGGGTATCCCAACGCACCCCCAGCATTCCCAACAATGCCATCACAAGGCTCAGCCTTCTCCTGGCTCTGCTCCAGCCCTGTACACGCTCAAGGAATTCCTCCTTTTTCCACAGGACAGCCAGGGAAGTCTCCGAGTTGGTGGCAAATCCCTCTGAAATTCCTGCCCAGGGGCCAGAGGCTGGAAACACGGAGCGTTGTCCCTGCTCCAGTGGGGAAAACTTGGGATCTGCAGGCATGAAAGAGCCCTTGTGGTCCCCACGAGGCTGCTCCTTGTCATCCCTTCAACTCTGTGCGCACTTTTCCTGGGAGGGAAGCGAAATTCCTGCCCCGGGATTGGCGCCGCCGTGCCAGAACAGCAGTGACCTCTGTAACCACACAAGATTTAGTGGTTACTTGATTTCAGCTGTAATGAGGCCTTGGAAACCACCACCAGCCAAATGTTTTCTTCTCCTTTAACTCTTGGTGGATCGTGGGGAATAAATAAGGGAGCAGACAGGAATGAATGAGGGAACAGACGAGCTGGCTGGGCAGGAATGGAGAATTCCCGGAGAATTACCCGGCGTCTGAAGTGGGAGCACGCTGGTACCCAGAGCAGGGAGGTGCTGAGTGAGAAGTTATTGGGAGAAATGAGGCCTGAACTCCTTCCAGCAGGAGCTGGAATGGCTTGGAACGTTGAGGAGAATCTGAGATTCCTCCCTGCACTGAGATCCAGGGATTCACTGAGGGGTGATTTCCTCCAGGCCCTGCTCAGGCACTTGGGAGAGGTCACCAGAGCCCAGCCAGCACCACCCCGTGGAATCCTGGAATGGTTTGGGTTGGGAAGGGACCTTAAAACCCTCCAGTTCCAACCCCAACACCTCCCACTGTCCCAGGCTGCTCCAAGCCCTGTCCAGCCTGGCCTTGGGCACTGCCAGGGATCCAGGGGCAGCCACAGCTGCTCTGGGAATTCCATCCCAGCCCCTGCCCACCCTCACAGGGCAGAATTCCTTCCCAATATCCCACCTAATCTTAATCTCTGTGAATGTGAAGCCATTCCCTGTGTCCTGTCCCTCCACCCCTTGTCCCCAGTCCCTCTCCAGCTCTCCTGGAGCCCCTTCAGGCCCTGGAAGGTTCTCCAGGGTCTGTCAGGAGAATTGTGTGCTCATCCTTTTGCTTTGCACAGAATCACAGAACCAATTAGGTTGGAAAAACCTCAGAGATCGTCAAATCCAACCTAAATTTCTGCACAAGCTGCATCTGCAGGGGATCCCTTTCCTGTAAAGTTGGTCTCACTGCCTTGAGCAGCGGAGGCAGACACAGACCCAGAAACCTCCTCACGGTAATAAAAATCCAATTTAAAACGATCTGGGGGTCATGCTTTGGAATGAGCGCCCAAACCTTTCTGCTCCCACAGCAGAGAGCTGCAGGGGCTGCTGGAGCTGGGTGCAGCTGGGCTTGCAGTGTCCCCAGGCCACGGGTGATGCCACCGCCGTGCCACCGGCGGCGCGGAGCCACGCAGGATCGGGCGACCCAGTTAACTGGGGGCAGCTGGAAATGTCTTTCTGCAGGTTTAATTTGCTGCATGAGTGAGCGTCAGCTGTGGGAGGGTTTCGTGTGGGAGAGGGGCAGGGGCAGGGCACGGTGGGATGGGAATGGGGCTCCTTTCCAGGTCCCCACGGGGATCCACGTGGCACCGGTGACATCCCTCGTGCTGGTCCCAGTGCTCCTGGCATGAGCTGAGGCTGCCCCAGCACCAGGAAAGGGAAACTGGGGGTGCTCAGCCTTCCCTGACCCCCCCAAACCCCAACCCCAGCCCAAATCCCGACCCCAGGGCAGTTCAGCCCCACTCCACAGCCGGGGCCCCCCAAGGCCAGGGATCTGCTGCATCCCAAGGGAAGGAAGGGCATCCCTGTCCCTGCCGGTGGCAGAGGGGCTGCTGGTCACATAGAGCTGGTGATTCCTCAGAAATCAGAGCCTGCTGAGACCCCAAAGCCGGCTCCACTGGAGGAGGCAGCAGGAGCCTGCCAGGGGTGAGCCCCAAGGCAGGGATTGCTGCCTCCCAAACCCCAGCTCAGCCTGGGAAATAAAACCCAGGGAGAACCGAGCTTTCATCAGGAGCCTGCCCCGCTCTGGCTCGGGGAAGGTGAAGAATTTCCATGAAATTCACCTCGTGGGCATTTCGTGCCCAACCCTTTGCCCAACCAGCAGCAAACTGTGGCTGAGCAGGGGCTGCTTTCAAAGGCTTGCAGGGATTCACCGCATTTTTCCAAGCACCCCATCCCTTTGTTCGCCTGCTGGTGAACTAATCCAGCCTGATACTCCCATTTTTGTTACAGCCACGACCTTTTCTATCCTGATTCCCATCTAACTCCAACCATTTTGGCAGCTGGCAGCTGTTTGCTGTAACAATAATCCAGCCTCGCTGAGTTTATAACCTCGTGTGCTAGATAAAGCCAGATTCTCACCTGCGCTAAGTTGGAGGGAAGTCAATTCATGCCATCAAAAGAGCTGGCCCCAAGTTTTAACTCCATCAAACGCCTCTTTGATCTCCCTTTGGAGGAAAGGGAAAATAGAATCACTTTGTATCTGTAGGGGGTTGCGCCCCACGTTTTATCTCTGCCTCTGAGTCTTCCCGGGTGGAATTGTGCTGTTCCTAATTAGTGACTCCCAGCATGGATTCTGCTCCATGGACGGCCAGGGGATCACACCTTGGACTCGTCCTGCAGGACAGAGCTCCTGCTGAGCTCCCACGGGGAGAGGAGAGGACGCCTGCACACCGCAGGGATTTGGGAATGGCAGGAATGGTTCCCACCCCTCTGGGCAGTGCCAGGTGCAGGTTTGGCACTGCGTGGACAGGCTCTTATCTAATCTCACCTCTCTCAGGTCAAGCAAGGACCTGACCCTGTCACTTGTTCCTCTACCAGGAAGAACCCTCTGCTGTGGTGGTTCCAAACAAAGCTCCTCTGTTGGACACCCGGCACGTTCTGCTCCTCCTCCTCACCTTCCTCCCAGTCCCTCTGTGACCTCCCTGTGTTCCCTCTCGTGATCCCGCTCTCATCCCGTGGAGCAGCCCCTCCAACAAGCGTCCTGTCCACGTTCCCAGTGGGATTTCTCCGGGATGTGGCTTTGGGTAGCAGAGGAACGCGGGGAGGTTTCCAGAGAGCTCTTCCTGCCCTCCCTGCCGAGCACCACGTGAGAGGCATTTGCCCAGTTCACTTCCTGGGTTTCCTGCACTTCCTTGAGCCGTGGGCTCGGCCTGAGCTGCCCCGGGGGTCTGCAGGCTCCGTCTGGGTCGCTGTGCCCAGCTGGCCTTGCTGCCTCGGTGACAAGGGTCTCACCAAGGACAGCCAGCCTCGGAGCTGTCACTGCGGCCCAGCATTCCCGGCCTCCACCAGCCCAGGCTGGATCCCAGACCCCGGGAAGTGATGGGTGCGTTGCCTCCTCGACAAACCAGCTCCTGCTGGAGCTGCACGAGCGCCCAGGCCGGGCTTTGGGGGAGGAATTTAATCAAGCTGGGTCTCCCTCGCCTTCGGGAGCGACCCAGGCCAGCTGGGAGGAACATCAAGCAGGCAGCCAACGTGTCCAGAAGGGAAAGGTTGTCCTTCCCCCTGTTCACTGGAGCTTTGCAGAGCACTGGAGCATGAGAATTTATAATCCTTCCCAGCTATTGCTTCTGGGCTTTTCCTGAGGCTCTCCAGCTCAGGGTGTTTGTGTTTCATGGCTCTTCCTCCTCCCTCCCTGCTGCTCCAGCCCGTCCTGAGTCACCTGCCACGGCACAAGGCCCCAGCCAGCCCAGACAGGGGTTGTGCAACGAGCTTTTGGAAAGTCTGAAAGGTTAAACCATCCTTATAAACAGAAGAAAGGTTATAAAAGTTGTGCTTCCAGCCCTCCGCCTCTCCCCGCGCGCCTCGGAGTCGTTTTCTTTATGGCAAAAGAAAACAGAGCTTTTAATTCAGCGTCTGTGCTGAGACCACTGAACACTGGGAAGAGGGCACTGGGTCCTCTCTGGCTTTTAGAGAGCTAATTAATTTTAACTAACTTTGCCATAAGCCTGGCTTTCCCTTTGTCTGGGCAGAGCGGGGCCGTTGCTGGTGTGCGAGACCATGGCCAGGCCTCACCTGGAGGAGCTGTGACAGCAGCCGGGGGCCCCGAGGTGACCCCTGGGGACACCCTGCCAGCCCAGGGCTGCAGGAAAACCCATCGCAGCGGCGCATGAGGTCACCCCCGGCCTGGGGGACACCGTCTGCCACCGGGCTGCGCCGCAGCCATCCCCACAGAAGTCCCTGCCTTGTGAAGTTGTCAAACTGTAAAGTTAATGAGGTAGAAATGAGAGCCCGGCGCAGGCGTCTGAGCGCTGGAATTGCTCCCGCGGCGGGCTCCCCCCGCCCTGACTGCAGCCCCTGCAAATGAAGTGGCTGAGGGTCCCCTTGGAGCCCGGCCAAGTCGCCACCGCTGCTGCAGAGAGCTCCTTTCGCTCCTCCTGCTCCTTCTGCAGCTCCATAAACACGGGCGGGGAGGAGCGCGTGGCTCCCAGGAGCGAGACAAGCAGGAAAAGCAGACAGACATTACACCGCTCCTGTCCCGGGCAGGAAACGCCAAACCACGGCAGGCACGCACTCACCTGGAGCCCTGCAACGGGCTGGGGCAGAGCTGGGCTGCTCCTGGGGCCTGGGGACACCGGGGACACCGGGGGACACCGGGGCACAGATCTGGATGGAAATGTTGGAGGAGTTTGTGTTGAGTAGGGATGGGGTGTCCCAGGAGTTTGGGGACACTGAGGCACAGGTCTGGATGGAAAAGGTTGGAGAGATTTGTGCCCTGAGCAGGGATGGGGTGGGACAGAGTCACCGGGGGACACCGGGGGACACCGGGGACACCGGGGGACACCGGGGGACACTGGGGCACAGGTCTGGATGGAAAAGTTGGAGGATTTTATTTTGAGCAGTGATGTGGTGTCCCAGGAGGTTGGGGACACTGAGGGACACTGGGGGACACCAGGGGACACTGGGGCACAGATCTGGATGGAAAAGGTTGGAGAGATTTGTGCCCTGAGCAGGGATGGGGTGGGACAGAGTCACCGGGGACACCGGGGGACACCGGGGGACGCCGGGGCACAGGTCTGGATGGAAAAGGTTGGAGAGATTCGTTCCCTGAGCAGGGATGGGGTGTTCCAGAAGGTTGGGGACACCGGGGGACACTGGGGCACAGGTCTGGATGGAAAAGTTGGAGGATTTTATTTTGAGCAGTGATGCGGTGTCCCAGGAGGTTGGGACACTGAGGGACACTGGGGGACACCAGGGGACACTGGAGCACAGGTCTGGATGGAAATGTTGGAGGATTTTGTGTTGAGTAGGGATGGGGTGGGACAGAGCCACTGGGGACATTGAGGGACACTGGGGCACAGGTCTGGATGGAAAAGTTGGAGGATTTTATTTTGAGCAGTGATGCGGTGTCCCAGGAGCTTGGGGACACTGAGGGACACTGGGGCACAGATCTGGATGGAAAAGGTTGGAGGAGTTTGTGCCCTGAGCAGGGATGGGGTGTCCCAGGAGCTTGGGGACACTGAGGGACACTGGGGGACACCAGGGGACACTGGGGCACAGGTCTGCGTGGAAAAGTTGGAGGATTTTATGTGGAGCAGGGATGGGGTGGGACAGAGCAGGGGTGTCCCAGGAGGTTGGGTTTGCAACAGGGCACAGGTCTGGATGGAAAATGGGGAGATTTTTGTGTTTTGCCTCTGACAAAGGAATTCGGATGGAGGAGTTTGGTCAGGGTGAGCCCTGTGCTCCATCCCTGTTCCTCCCCCATCCCAGAGTTCCCCTTTCTCTGGGAGAGGAACCAGGATGCAAAGAGGGCAGGGCTGGAGCTTCCCACCTCCCTGCACACCTTCCTCCTCCTCCTCCTCTGACATTTCTCCACAGGATCAGGGATTTTCCAGACTTTTCTTCCAAGTTATTTCTTCAGGTTTCGTCACTCCCAGGGACTCCACACTTCCCTGCCTCCCTCTCCCACAGCTGCTGATGGTTTCCTCTCCAAGAGCAGACCTTCCTCACCTTCTCTCTGCGCCCTTCCAGGATCCCTTTGCCTCCCCATGCACCAAGCAGGGCCTCTCTTTATTCCACGTGTCTCCCAAATCTTGCCAGATCTGCAGTTTTAATCCCACTGGGCTTGTAGGAATTCCTAAGGAACAGGAACTCAGGAGAGGGATTTCAGAAGGAACCAGGCTGCAAAGTTCCCATCAGCCCAGCCCCATTCCAGCATTTTCTTGTCACCTGCAGGGATTTGACAGTGGATGTGGCCCTTGGGGACAGGGTTTGGTGGGAAAACAGTTGACCTCTGATATTTTCTAACCCAAATTCCATGATTTCCAACCCAAATTCCACGATTTCCAACCCAAATTCCATGATTTCCAACCCAAATTCCACGATTTCCAACCCAAATTCCATTATTTCCAACCCAAATTCCACGATTTCCAACCCAAATTCCATTATTTCCAACCCAAAATCCACAATTTCCAACCCAAATTCCACGATTTCCAACCCAAATCCCACTAATCCAGGACTGTTTTCATCAAGCAGCTCCTGCCCACCATCCCAGACAGGGCTCTGGGTGCTCATCCCGTGCCTGCCTCCCCTCAGAGGGCACAGAAACCCCGGGTCTCACCCAGGGGACCAGGAATATCTTCCCAGAGTTTCCACACTGCAGGGCAGCACTCCTTGAGAGGGTGGGAGCAGCTCCTGCTCTGCAAATCCCGGCTTTGTGAGCTCCCATCCCAGCACTGCGATTTAGGCTTGGGTTTAGGATTGTTAAACCCAGTTTAGGCTCCCTGCAAGTGCTGGAAAAGCAGCAAAGTGCTCTCTTCCCTTGCAGCACCCAAGCCTTGCTTCTGCTGCGCCCAAACCTTGAGTTCGTGCCGTATTCCCAGTTTTACACCCCCCAGACCCCCTCCCTCGCCCAGTTAGGCCCAGTTTGCTGTGCCCCCTGCCTCGATTCCCCCTTCCACGTGGGCTGAGCCACGGGCAGAGCCGTGAGCAGCCTCGCAGCCCCTCGGCTGCAGATGCTGCACACGGATCCTCCCCGCTGCTCTCCCAGCTGGACATCCCATTAATAGCAGCAATATTTGGGTTGAGCCGTTTTAATTGAAACCACGGCTGGGATTTTTTAGGGTTTTTTTCTTTTTTTTTTTTTTTTTTTATATCCCCCCCCTCCTCTAACTCAAGGCAAACGTGTTCCTGTCGTCCTTCCCAGGACAGTTATTGCTCGGAGACATCTGGTTTCCCAGTTCCAGCGGCACAGACGGATTTCCACCGTGTAGTTCCTCGCCTGTTGACAGGGCAGAATTTTTTAATATGGGGTTACTATCATCCAGACTTCCTCCACCTCCTCATTTTGGTGATGGAAACCTCTAAACAGTCCCTCAGCTCCTCCATCTTCAAGCTGCTGGCCCCGGTTTATGAGCTCACAGACACGACACCTCCATGTCTGATTTCCCTCTTCCCTCCCCTCCGAGGTGAAATCCAAACCCCAAATGTGAACCGGACCTGATGGGGTTTTTTTTTTTCTTTTTTTTGTTTTTTTTTGTTGTTGTTGGTTTTTTTAGCCCTTTTGTTGAGGTCTGTTCCATAGAAACCAGAGCAGCAGCTTGGAGCACCAAGGGAAAATCCTCCCAGGCCCGTGAGGGGGATTCTGAAAGAGGGAGAGGGGCTTTTATAGGGACTGGTCGTGGCAGGACAAGGGGAGATGGATTTAAACTGCCAGAGGGCAGGGAAAGATGGGATTTTGGGAAGGAATTCCTGGCTGGGAGGGTGGGCAGGCCCTGGCCCAGGGTGCCCAGAGCAGCTCGGGCTGCCCCTGGATCCCTGGCAGTGCCCAAGGCCAGGCTGGACAGGGCTGGGAGCACCTGGGGCAGTGGAAGGTGTCCCTGCCATGGCAGGGGTGGCACTGGGTGGGCTTTGAGGTCCTTTCCAGCCTGGACTGTTTTGGGATTGTGTGACCCTGGAGCTGCTTCCAGCATTTCCCTGAGACACCCATGGGAACGGCATCGCGGGATGGAGCCGAGGCCCGGAACGGTTTGGGTGGGAAGGGGATTTAAAGATCACCTTGATCCACCCCCAGGGCCTCCTCCCACTGTCCCAGGCTGCTCCAAGCCCCGTCCAGGCTGTCCTGGGACGTTCCCAGGGATCCAGGGGCAGCCAGAGCTGCTCTGGGCACCCCATTCCCATTCCCTGAATCCATTCACCCCCCAAGAGGGGTTTAAGCCCAGCTCAAAGAGCTGCACTTTCCCTGCAACAATCCCACCTGCTTGCCTAAGGTGTGAGCTGGGCTCTTTATTTTCTTTTTAGGCTTTATTGCTCCCAAAAAAAGGGCAAAACCCAGGGAAAAAAAAAAAAAAAGTAGCTATTAGGTAAGGTAAAAACAAACTTTACCTTTCATTCCTGCTTTTATTGGTTACTGGAAAATAAGTTTTACAAACTATCTCTTGCAGAGGACTTGTTTGCAGCTAGTTTATATAGTAGCTTTTGTTCACATAAAAATTTAGAAAGCTCCTTTCCTCTTCTCCTTTCCCCCCCACCCCGTGCAATCCATAAGGGAGGAATTACAGTGTGAAATATATCCTGCACTAGCAGGGCTGTGTTGTGAAGCTAAAATGAACACAGTAAATTCTGAGAAGGAATTTGTTTAACCTATAACCTTAAAGTAATAAGTGGAGTGCTAAATGTTTTGGCTCACACTGATATATTTTTATAACACTTGGCAAGGCAGCTCGGAGGCTGGAAGGAAAGCTGGAGTGCTGCAGGAACAGTTCCCTGCTCCTCCCGCTCCGAATCCCGGCTGGGCACCGGCCCCAAAATCCCGTGTGGGCACCACGTGGAGCAGGGATGTGCCAGCCGTGGGTTCGGGGCGTGGTGGGACGCACCTGCGTCCACCCAGGGCGTCTCCTGCCCGCCTCGAGCTGCGTTAGCTGAATTAGTATTCTTAATTAGTAACTATTATTTTAATTAATAATTATTTTTTATTTAATCGGGATCCCTGCAGAGGGTTGTGTGGGACCGTGGGCACTGCCTGGAGCCACCAGCAGTGACCCCGCGGCCCCGCTGGGAGCAGGAATTCCTCTCCTCCCGTTTTCCCGGAGATTTAAGGGCGCTGCAGCGCACGGGCCTGGCTTTCCTTCATTAACACCCGCCTGACGAGGGCTCCAGTGGCCCCAGGGACCCCTGGCCTGGCCGTGCCACCGCCGGGCGAGCCGCGACTGCCGGGGCTGGCCCGGCTCCACCGCCCCGAGCCCGGGCAGGGATAACCCGGGCGGAGCCCCGGGAAGCGCCGGGAAGGGGAGGGCAGGGCTGGCATGGGAGGATGGCAGGGCAGGAGGGATGGGAGAGGAGCAGGAGAGCCAGGATGGAGACCAGGACCGGGATGGGGAGCAGGACTGGGGTGGGGAGCAGGACCGGGATGGGGAGCAGGACTGGGATGGAGACCAGGACCGAGATGGGGACCAGGACTGGGATGGGGAGCAGGACTGGGATGGAGACCAGGACTGGGATGGGGAGCAGGACTGGGGTGGGGAGCAGGACTGGGATGGGGAGCAGGACCGGGATGGGGAGCAGGACTGGGATGGGGAGCAGGACCGGGATGGGGAGCAGGACTGGGATGGAGACCAGGACTGGGATGGGGAGCAGGACTGGGGTGGGGAGCAGGACCGGGATGGGGAGCAGGACTGGGATGGGGACCAGGAGAGCCAGGATGGAGACCAGGACTGGGATGGGGAGCGGGACTGGGATGGGGAGCAGGACTGGGATGGGGAGCAGGACTGGGATGGAGACCAGGACTGGGATGGGGACCAGGACTGGGATGGGGAGCAGGACTGGGATGGGGACCAGGATCAGGATGGGAGCAGGTTTGGGATGGGGACCAGGATCAGGATGGGAGCAGGACCAGAATGCACAGCAGGACCAGGATGAGGAGCAGGATCCATCCCATCCCATCCATCCCATCAAATTCCATCTCATCCATCCCATCCCATCAAATTCTATTCCATCCATCCCATCCCATCCCATTCTCCCGTTATCCCATGATCCCATCCCGTGCCTGGCCAGGCTCCAGGGCTGTCTCTCCTGGAGCCCCCAGGGCTTTTCCTGCAAACCCACAGGGGTTAAAGCCAGCCCTTCATTCCCTGCACACAACCTCACCCTTGTTGCCTCCCAGGCCGAGGTGCTGTTTTTCCTGGGAAGAGCCCAAGAGCTGGATTGCAGAGCCCTGCCAAAGGTGCTGCTGGTCCAGCAGGGCAGAGCTCGCAGGGAGCTGAGGGGGGCTGCAGCCCCAAACCCCCATTCCTGGGGGTCTGTAAGGTGGGAAACGAGGGGTGTCTGCGTGGGGAACACCCCAGCGCTGAGCATCCATTCCTCTCATCCTGCTAGGATGCTCCTGGGAATTAGGAAGCCTCAAAATTCCGTGTTTAAAGATGGGGAAACTGAGTCACGGCGCTTTTGGGAAGCCACTCCCTTGTGGGAAGCCCAGGGCAGGTCAGGACAACGTGAGGAGCTTCACCCAGCTCTGCCACCCTCCAAAGCTCCTGGGAGACCAGGGAGGATCCATCCTGGCACTCCATGATCCCTGTGGGTCCCTTCCAGCTCAGGACATTCCAGGATCCTCTGAAATGGGGCATTTTCCCTCCCAGTGAATCAGGGAGCAGCGACAGCAGGAATGTGTCACCCCCTCCTCCTCTTCCTCCTCCTCCTCCTCCTCATCCCCCTCTTTCATTTTTTTTCCATTTTTAATTTGGCATTATTAATCTCGAGGGGGGGGGGGAAGGGGGTATAAATAACCTCCCTCCCCTTTCCCTGCCTCCCCTCCCAGATCATTTCCCGTGGATTAATATTTGCTAGCTCGTTTGCACAGTAGCCTGTGGATTTTCAGCCTCGTGGCAGGAGCGACGTTGACTGGCCGAGAAATTACAGGGGCTTTGCCCTGGCACAAAGCAAACAGTGTGTGCTGTAATCAGACTCAACACCTTGGCTCGGAGTGAAAAGAGATATTATGTGGCTCTAATTTCCACGCAGGATTAGGTGTTTGTCTTGTAAAGCCTTCAGGTGGGGGAAGCAGGGGGAATTTTGGGCGATGGGGCTGCTGGAGCCGGGAATTGGCAGCTCTGAAGGGCCCTGGCGGCTCCAGGGGGCTGCAGGGACTCTGCTCCTGTTTCTGGATCCCCACGGCAGATCCCCATCCCAACCCTCCCCCGCCAAGGATCTCCTGCCCATCTTATTTTGGGGTGAACCCAGAGCCCCCCCAGTGCTGTCCCCAGCTGGCACGAGGCCACCTTGAGCCACACCAGGAGAGGGACCTCGGGTCAAGGAGAAAGAGCCGGGATGGGTGAGGTGCCACTGGCCAGAGCCACATCCCAAAAACGCCTCTGCGCCCTGCAGGTCTGCTCTGGAGGGGTTTATGGGCTGCCTGGGGAGGTGTGAAGGGACAGCAGCACACTCTGAGTTTCCTCCTGAATCGGTTCCTTGTTCTCTGCAGGCTGGAGAGAGCCCAGCCCTGGCTGGCCTGGGACGCCGGGAGCCGCCGGCTCTCCCTGGAAAAACCACCACAGGCACCGGGCTGGGAACGTCCAGCCACAAGGAGACTCTGGGGTGGCAGCAGCCCCAGCAGGGCCCAGCGAGGGACAGCCAGAGATGTCCAGGGATGGAAACCACCCGGAGCCCAGCTGGGAGCAGGCACTGCCCAGCGCCGGGGAGAAGTGTTAGCTGCTGTCAGAGATCCCATGGAAAAATGATGGATTCTGCAGCTCTGGAGGGATGCAGGGGGAGAGCTGCTGTTCTGGCAGTGAAATCCCTCTTGGCTCGGCCCACACACAACCTGGAGGTGCCTCACAGCCTGCACGGTGCCATCCCAGAGGAATGCCAGGAGTTTTCCCTGGAACTGGCCAAGCAGCTCCAAGCAGCCGTCCAGACTCCCAGCAAGAATGCCCCGGGGCCAGTTGGTGCCCACGCAGGGCACCGGAGCCGTGGGGTCCCGGGCAGCCTGGCAGGGGCTGGAGGAGCAGCCCTGCAGAGGAAGGAGCAGTGTCCAGGCTGGCAGGAGCCGGGAATGGGATGGAGGAGGCCGGGATGGCTGCCAGGAGCGCCGGGCGCCTGGCACAGCGAGCTCCTGGAGCCAACCTGGATTTACCCACGGGGGTGGCCAGGGAGCAGGGCCCCCCTCAACCCTCAGGCATTCCTGGCTTTTCCAACCCCACATCCCTAGGCAGAGAATTCCCTGGGCACAGAGGGTGGTGGGCAGCAAGGAGCCCCCCCCCCCCGGCACCTCCCCATTCCTGCTGCCCCCAGAGCGGAGTCCCGGCTGGTTTTTTGGGAATGTTATTGCAGTGGCATCCAGGAGCAGGAAGGATCCTGCCTGGAATGTTCAGGGAGCTCTGCCATGGGCACATTCTTCCATGGAGTCGTTTGGGTGGCAGCGCTGGCTCTGCTTGGGATGGGCTGCAGCAGTTCCCGGGGTTTCTCCTTCTCTCCGCAGGAGATTCACCTCGGATGTGGATTCTGTGAATTCTGTGAATGTTGGACACCCAGTGTTCCACAGGAAATCTGAGGTGACAGGGCTCGGTCACCCAGAAGAAGAAGGGTGGGTGAAAGGAAGAATTTGGGAAAACCCTAACGGCCCTACACGGTGAGAAATTGGGATGTGAAGTCAATATTCCAACCTTTATCCCCAGCTGAGTGCAAGTTTTGGGGTTGGATAAATGGCTTCTAAAGGTCTCTTCCAACCCAAATACTTGGATTCTCTGGCTCAGCCCCCTGGGGGCTGCTCTCTTCCCGAGCATCCATCCCTTTTTCCTTCCCTGTCCCTTTAGAGCCGTGTCCCTGCCTTCCCACTGCAGCCCACCCCACAGAAATCCAGCGACAATTAACATGAGATATTTGTCCCAGGAAAAAGAAAAGGGCTGTGCCTTGGCTGGGGAATGAGGAGCCACCTCCCAGCTCTGTGCCAGCCGGGTTTTCTGGCACAGAGCAGGGGCAGGGAGGACATCCAGGCCTTGGTGGCCCTGGAGCAACCCGGCCCAGCGGGTTGTCCCTTCAGCCTGACTGGGAAAACTCTTCCCAGCAAAGCAAGGAGAGGTTTATTACCCCTGTCAGGATCTGGGAGTGGAGACTGGCAGCACAGCACAGAATCCAAGCCCAGGGTAAGAATTCCAAGCCCCTGGGGATAAGGAGATTAAATGAAAGGGTTGTACCCACCTCCTGTCCTGCTCTCAGAGGGTGGGATCTGCTCTGGCTGCCTGTGTGGAAAAGGGCTCTGAAGCAGGGCCTGAGCCCCTGGCTGCTCCTTCCACCCTCCTGGGGCAGTCCCTGTGAGCCAGTGTCCCTCCAGTCCCTGTCCCTTCAATCCACATCCCTCTAAACCCCTTCCCTCCAAATCCCATCTCACCATCCTGTCCCTCCAAACCGCATCCCCTCCAAACCCTGACTCTCCAAACCCTGTGCCTCCAATCCCCATCCCTCCAATCCTCATATTTGTGAGCCCCATCCCCCCGGTCCCCATCCCTCCAAATCCCATCCCTCCAATCTTGATATTTGTGAGTCCCATCCCTCCAAATCCCATCCCTCCAAATCCCACCCCTCCATCCTCATCCTTCCATCCCCAGCTCGGGCTGTGCCCACTCCAGCTGCCCCAGGGTGTGGGATCCGTGCTGCTCCAGCTGCCCCAGGGTGTGGGATCCGTGCTGCTCCAGCTGCCCCAGGGTGTGGGATCCGTGCTGCTGGAGCTGCCGCGGGCAGGGATAACGCCATTCCAACCCGGCGGGATGGAATTCCTGCCCTCCTCCCATTCCCTCCCTGCTTCCATCCCACCCCAGCCGCGCGGGGCTCTTTCCTTCAGGAGGAGCCAGAGGCACACGGGAATCCCGGGATTGTCCCTCTCGGTGCTGCCCAATCCCTTGGGATGCATCCAGGGATACCCCGGGCTCCAGCACCCAGCGCCCTCCTGAGGAGCCGCAGGCGGGAGGAACCTTTGGGACGAGATGCTCCCAAATGAGGACAAGGAGTTTTAGTTTCTGCAGGCGGGGAAGTTCTTCACTGTTGTGGAAAACAGTGGGGAAAGTCACACTCCTCTCGGTGAAATCCACTTCTGGAATTTCTGGGATTATCCAGGAGGGAGCTGCTTTTGGGGAGCACCGAGCCGCTCTCCCGGGACAGCTCTGTCAGAACTCTGCAGAGTTTGTAGGAGCAGGGGGGGGTGCAGAGCCCCGGATGAAAGGGAGGAGCGCCTGGACCAGCTAAAATTCAGGGAATTCCACCGGGAAGAAAAAAAAAAAGTAATTAATAGGAAAAAATGAGGCAGTTAATTGCGACAGCTGCAGCTGCGCTCGCACCGGGAGGAGCAGGAGCTTCAAAGGCTGCACGGACCCAGCTCTCCTCAAATCCCACATCCCGAAATCCCTCGAGGCCCAGCAGGGACGAGGACACCCCCGGCAGAGCTGGAAAACAATTCCCTCCCGCCCTGGGGCGCTCCAAGCAGCCTCTGCACCGAGCTAAGGATGCAAATCCCGGCCCCCCCTCTTTTGCATCTCATCTGCATCTCATTTGCATCGTGCTCCGGGACAGGCTGTGGGGAGAGCGGGAATGGGGGGAACTGCCTGCTGGGAATGGGATGGGAATGGGGATGGGAATGGGGATGGAAATGAGGATGGGAATGGGAATGGGAATGGGAATGGGAATGGGAATGGGGATGAGAATGGGAATGGGAATGGAGAATGGGAACAGGAATGGGAATGGGAATGGGAGTGGGAATTGGGAATGGGAATTGGGGATGGGAATGGGAATGGGAATGGGAAAAGGGAAAGAGAATGGGAATGGGAATGGGGATGGGAATGGGAATTGCAACAAGGATAGCGAAAGGGAGTGGGAATGGGGACAGGTTTGGGGAAGAGAATGGAGATTGGGAAAGGGATGGGGACTAGCATGGGAAGTAGGATGGGATGAGGATGGGATGGGGATGAGGACGGGGACATGGGGTGGCCCTGATGCCTCTCAAGGCAGGTCCCGAGCCCAGAAGCAGCACCTGGGCTGGCACTTTCCTTCCTTCCTTCTCCCTGCTGCAGGAACTGGGATGATCCAGCTTCGATCACCATTGAAAAGGGAATAAAGTTGCAGGGAAGATTGACCTCAGGAGAAAATTGGATCTGATGGGAGCTGGGAAGGGAGATGTTCCACCATCCATCCCAGAGAGCCCTGAGGCCCCGTGCTGTGTCCTGATCCCTCCTCAGAGAGGAGAAAAAGCAGAAATTCCCAGAAAAAAAAGAGCCCCTTTGCCCTCGGCGTGACCAAGCAGCTGGGGATAATCCCGAGGGGGCTGCTCCAGTGGTTTTATCCTGGCTGAGGGCCTGGGCAGCTCCTGAGAGCCCGGAGGGAGTGATGAGCTGGGATGTTCTGGGAGAAGCAGTGGGCAGCAAACACAGAGCCCCCAGCCCTGGAGGTAAAGGAATCACAAATCCTTCAGTCGGGATGAGCACATGGGGCAAAAATGACCGAATATTATTAAAAATAATAACTAATATTATTAAAAATAAAGTTGTCGTTATTATTAAAATCTATATTATTGTATATAATTTATTATATTACAATATATTACTAAAATATAAAAATAAAGGTATTATCATTAAAGTTAATTAAAGTTATTGTGAAGTTATTAAAAATGAAGCCCTTTTCGAGCTGTGGCAGCGAGGCCAGAGCGTAGAAGAAAGTAAAAAATTCAGCAAAAGAGGCTTGTCAGGTGATGGGAATAACGAGGGCAGTGGAAGGGGCGGCCTCCAGGGTAAGCAGGGTTATTTATCCAGCATTTCCCTTGCAAATCAGGAGCTCTGCACCCGGGGAACACCCGGCTTGGGCCAAATCTGCTTTTTTGGCAATGAAACACCCAAAACCGAGCTGGTGATTCCCTCTGGGATGCTCCAGGGCTGAGCCAGGATCTCATTTTCTTCCGACAGCTCCACGTCCTCGGCTGGCTCTGCCAAAAAGGGAGTTACAAGCCACGGGAGTGGGGTTGGGGTTAATTTTTTTTGGCAATTAACAGCGGTCATAATTATTTTTCTGGTTATTTGCAGGCAGAGCACCTGCCCTGTGTCATAGAACAGCACTTCCCAACTGTGGGAAATGGGTTTGTGGTTAACTTTTGGGACTTTTAGTTTGGAAGTCGTTAACTTCTGATAGTGGTGGCGTGAATTGTAACGTCAGTGTTGTCTCACCCTTCAGATGAGACTGAAAATGGAACAAAAGTTTTTAAAACAGCTCTCAGTTACCCCATCTCTAAGTCAGAAAAAGACATAATCCAACACCCAACAGCCCTGGAATTCCCTGCAGCACGGCCAGGGCGTCAGCAGGATGGGTTCCCTCATTCCCAAGGGAATTCCCATTACTGGATCCAGCTCCAAGCAGATCCAAAGGGGTCTCTTGGAGCTGGCTGGGTCTCACCCAGTGGAATCTCCACCAGGAGAGCCCTGTGCTGTTCCCAGCACGGACAGAGCTGGAAGTGAGGGTTCCATGAGGGGATGGGAGCCTGAGCGGTGCAGTTGGGGCTGATTTGGAATTCCAGGCGCGTGCAGAGGGCTGGGATCTGCGTGAGAAAGGTTTGGTGGGAGAAATCTCAGGGCAAATCCTCCTTTCATTTCCGAGTCTCCAAACTTGCAGCATCTTTCTGGACTCCGGGAATGTGACTTGGGATTGCCGAGGGGTCACGGGAGCTGAGCCTGGCCCAGGAGCATCCAAAGCCTCTGGAGCATGGAGAGGTTTATTCCAGCAGCTCCTGCTGAAACCATCCCTGAAATTAAACCACAACCCTCGTTAGGAGCTGACCTCCACATTTTTCCCACCGGTGCCAATCCTGCTGGAGGTTTTTGGGATGAGCAGTGCCAAACTTGGCAAGGTCCTGCAGAGTAGATGGAACCTTGGAAACTTGACCCGGAGCTGCCTCCTCCCCCTGTTCTTTGGGATCCAGGGGACAATGGGACAATGTTTTGCTGGGAATTCCCTGTCCCTCAGCATGATGCTCCCAAGAAAAATGGGAGTGCAAGGGTTGCCCTGGCTCCTCTGGGAATGCCAACAAGAATGGGAATTGTTGGCCATGGGCGTGGTGGGGTCCAGCTCTCTGAGCCTGCCAGGCTTGGAATTCTGCCCCGAATATCCACATGGCCTCAATAACGATCCCATTCCCCTGTTCCCACCCTTCCCCACGGCCTCACCAGGGCTCTGGGGGCTCCTCGGCTGCCCAGGTGGCTCTGGTGACACCACCTGCAGTGACCCATCCCACGGGGAGGCCAGCTGGAATATTGGCCCATGGAATTTGGGATAACTCCTTCTGGCACGGGGTGGTTCCATTGACACGGTGGTGATGGATCAAAGGTTGGACTCGATGGCCTCGGAGGTGTTTTCCAGCCCAAATGATCCTGTGATTCCAAATGATCCGGCTCCAAACCCAAATGGTTCTGGTGACGCCGCCTGCAGCGTGGAGCCATCCCATAGGAAGGCCAGCTGGAATATTTGCCCATGGAAATCGGGAAAAATTCCGTCTGGCACGTGGCACTCAGTGCTGTGGTTCCACTGACACTGTGGTGATGGACCAAAGCTTGGACTTGACGGGATTGGAGGATTTTCCAGCCTGAATGATCCTGTGATTCCATCGGGACGCGACAGGAAATCCGGGAAGGCCACGAGGAGCTTTCCCTGGGCTCTCGGTGCTGGATGTGGGATGGGGCCGGGTGAAACCCCCCTCGGATCAGGTTCTGACCACCAGGCAGCAGCGCTGGAAGAGAGCAGCGCTTTTCCACGGCATTTTTCCAGCACGCCACCGGTCTCCAAGGAGCAGAGCCCTCATTCCCAGCCCTTCAGGTGCGGAGCCGAGCCGGGGGAATTGACTTTTGTCTGGCTCTGAGTGGGGCTGCTCCTGCTGCAGCTGGGAGGGGATTTCCCGTCAGCTGCTGGAAAAAAAAAAAAAAAAAAAAAAAACCAAACCTCTCCTGCACGGAGGGAGCTGATATTCCGTGAATAAATGGAAGTGGTCAAGTCCTGTTTTGTGTGGAAAGCACGGTTCCCTGCCGGGGATCCGGCTCCTCGGGACTTTGGGGATATAAATAACTTCACAGGCTCCTTCTCCAAATAAAAGCAACTTTCAGTTATTTGATTTTTTTTCCCCCCCCCCTTTTTTTTTTTTTAATTTTATGCAAATGATCCTCTGTTCTGTGTTATTATGTAAACGAGCCAACTGAAATGGTAATGAGGGAACCCAAAGTATGCATATATTAACTGCTGCTATGGAGCTTTACACCTCCAGAAATGGCACCAAATGCCATTCCCAAGGGAGGCACAGGTGTCCCGAGGGGGAAGATTTTCCTCCAGGACTTGGTTATTGCTGCAGTCCTGCAGAGAACAGCCAAGCATTGGATCCAGCACCGAAATTCCTGATTTCCAGTGTGGGAAAAGGGGTGGAATTCTGTTAGCACCAGTCTGGGCAGCAGCAGAGCACATCCCACCTCCCCATATCCCGTAAATCAGAGTCAGCACCATCAGATATCCCTGCTGGAGGCAGAGCCCTGGGAATTATTCTCTCCAAGCACTCCATTGCAACAGGGAATCCATGGGGAAACCGTTCCAGGGTTGGGAGAAAGGATCATTCCCACGCTTAGGTGATCCCGGGTAGGATGAGACACACCAAGAGCAGCTTTAAGGGAGAGGCAAAGCCCATTTCCAAAGGTCAGCGGGTCTCCAGTGAAATCCATGGCAAAACTCGCTGGTTTTAAAGGAATTAAAACATTTCTGCTTCCCTGCTGCTCCACGGGATCCTCTGCTGCACGGGACACGAAAAACACCCTGAGGATAAGAACCCAAAACTTATCTTCATTTTCTACCTTCTGCAAGAAGCCAAAATCATCCATTTCCAAATCCTTTCCAAAACTCCCTGAGAGCTGAAGCTCAGCCCACGGAGCAGGGATGCCTCCAATCCCTCTGGATCCTGTGTCCAGCTGGGCTTTGAGGCAATTCCAGGGTCTTTTCCCAAAAAGGTGAAGCAGGTGTTGGGCACAGAGCTGACAGGGGAGGCTGGGCTGGAGGAACCTTGGCCAAAATCCACCTCCTTGTGTGTCCGATGTCGGGAATATTCGGCTCCAAACAACCTGGGGCACAACCCCACGGATCCAGCTGCCCCCAGATTGTGGGAATGGGATCCTCCTGCGGGCAGTGGGAGTCTGCTCCTCCATCCCAGGGCACGTGGAAGGGAAATATCTGCAGCTTCTGGCTGATAATTAAATAAGAGCCGGCAAATAATGGATAATTTGTTACGGGAAAAGCTCCCCCGAGTGCCTCGGCCTGATCCAAGAGCTCAGATCCAAGAGGAAGCTTTCCCTGAGCTGGTTGGGTTTGGAACAAGCCCGTGGTGGGAATAAAAATAAATCCCCGTAATTAGGGAAAAGGGAAAATCCAAAGGATGCTGCTGGAGTAATTTCAGGCTGGAAAATCCGTGTCCGTGAGGTTTGGGCTGGGAGCTCAGGACAGCCCAGGAGCTTGTGGGAGGTGGGAATGGGGGAGCAGCCCTGGAATGGCAATTCCCAGGAAATCCTGAGGGCGGGATGAGGACGCAGCCCCAGTTTGGGATCGGGCTGTTCCCATTCCCAGACTCTGCCTGTCGTTCCCCAAGGAAGCTCCAGCTGCTCCCCCAGGCTGATCCTTCCTTCCTGCAGGACGGGCTCCTTCACCATCCCGAATCCCAACACCATTCCCACAGCCTAGCCTTGAGTGGACTTTCCCAGAGATTTAGAAATTTATCCTTGGAAAACCCAAAAATCTGGATTTATCCTGGTTTGAGTGGATTTTCCCGGAAATATAG